>NW_024609088.1:0-106613 GCF_018296145.1 Oncorhynchus tshawytscha | reverse complement strand
TAGATCTAGCTGGTCTGTCATAATATAATAGAGACAGTAGATCTAGCTGGTCTGTCATAATATAATAGAGACAGTAGATCTACCTGGTCTGTCATAATATAATAGAGACAGTAGATCTAGCTGGTCTGTCATATTATAATAGAGACAGTAGATCTAGCTGGTCTGTCATAATATAATAGAGACAGTAGATCTAGCTGGTCTGTCATAATATAATAGAGACAGTAGATCTAGCCTGTTCTGTCATAATATAATAGAGACAGTAGATCTAGCTGGTCTGTCATATTATAATAGAGACAGTAGAATCTAGCTGGTCTGTCATAATATAATAGAGACAGTAGATCTAGCTGGTCTGTCATAGTTATAATAGAGACAGTAGATCTAGCTGGTCTGTCATAATATAATAGAGACAGTAGATCTAGCTGGTCTGTCATAATATAATAGAGACAGTAGATCTAGCTGGTCTGTCATAATATAATAGAGACAGTAGATCTAGCTGGTCTGTCATATTATAATAGAGACAGTAGATCTAGCTGGTCTGTCATAATATAATAGAGACAGTAGATCTAGCTGGTCTGTCATAATATAATAGAGACAGTAGATCTAGCTGGTCTGTCATAATATAATAGAGACAGTAGATCATCTAGCTGTTCTTTCATAATATAATTGAGACAGTAGTTCTAGCTGGTCCTTAATATTATAATAGAGACAGTAGATCTAGCTGGTCTGTCATATTATAATAGAGACAGTAGATGTAGCTGGTCTGTCATAATATAATAGAAACAGTAGATCTAGCTGGTCTGTCATAATATAATAGAGACAGTAGATCTAGCTTGTCTGTCATATTATCATAGAGACAGTATAATTAGCTGGTCTGTCATAGATTAATAGAGACAGTAGATCTGGCTGGCCTGTCGAAATATAATAGAGACAGAAGTTCTAGATGATACTTCATAATATAATGGATACAGTAGATCTAGCTTGTCTGTCATATTATAATAGAGACAGTAGATCTAGCTGGTCTGTCATAATATAATACAGCCGGTAGATCTAGCTGGTCTGTCATAATATAATAGAGACAGTAGAACTAGCTGGTCTGTCATAATATAATAGAGACGGTAGAATTAGCTGGTATGTCATACTATAATAGAGACAGTAGATCTAGCTGGTCTGTCATAATATAATAGACACAGTAGATCTAGCTGGTCTGTCATATTATAATAGAGACAATACAATTACCTGGTCTGTCATAGATTAATAGAGACAGTAGATCTAGCTGGTCTGTCATAATATAATAGAGACAGTAGATCTAGCTGGTCTGTCATAATATAATAGAGACAGTAGATCTAGCTGGTCTGTCATATTATAATAGAGACAATAGATATAGCTGGTCTGTCATAATATAATAGAGACAGTAGATCTAGCTGGTCTGTCAAGTTATAATAGAGACAGTAGATCTAGCTTGTCTGTCATATTTTAATAGAGACAGTAGATCTAGCTGGTCTGTCATAATATAATAGAGACAGTAGATCTAGCTGGTCTGTCATAATATAATAGAGACAGTAGATCTAGTTGGTCTGTCATCATATGATAGAGACAGTAGATCAAGCTTGTCGATCATATTTTAATAGAGACAGTAGATCTAGCTGGTCTGTCATAGTATAATAGAGACAGTAGTTTTAGCTGGTCTGTCATAATATAATAGAGACAGTAGATCTAGCTGGTCTGTCATAATATAATAGAGACAGTAGATCTAGCTGGTCTGTCATAATATAATAGAGACAGTAGATCTAGCTGGTCTGTCATAATATAATAGAGACAGTAGATCTAGCTGGTCTGTCATAATATAATAGAGACAGTAGATCTAGCTGGTCTGTGATAATATAATAGAGACAGTAGATCTAGCTGGTCTGTCATAATATAATAGAGACAGTAGATCTAGCTGTCTGTCATATTATAATAGAGACAGTAGTTCTAGCTGGTCCTTCATAACATAATAGAGACGGTAGATCAAGCTGGTCTGTCATAACATAATATAGACAGTAGTTCTAGCTGGTCCTTCATAATATAATAGAGACAGTAGATCTAGCTGGTCTGTCATAATATAATAGAGACAGTAGATCTAGCTGGTCTGTCATAATATAATAGAGACAGTAGATCTAGCTGGTCTGT
Source organism: Oncorhynchus tshawytscha (assembly GCF_018296145.1). Lineage (NCBI taxonomy): Eukaryota > Metazoa > Chordata > Actinopteri > Salmoniformes > Salmonidae > Oncorhynchus > Oncorhynchus tshawytscha. The sequence goes on along the minus strand of NW_024609088.1, from coordinate 104,444 downwards.
CATATTATAATAGAGACAGTACAATTAGCTGGTCTGTCATAGATTAATAGAGACAGTAGAGCTAGCTGGTCTGTCATAATATAATAAAGACAGTAGATCTAGCTGGTCTGTCATAATATAATAGAGACAGTAGATCTAGCTGGTCTGTCATAATATAATAAAGACAAGTAGATCTAGCTGGTCCTTCATAATATAATAGAGACAGTAGATCTAGCTGGTATGTCATAATATAATAGAGACAGTAGATCTAGCTGGTCTGTCATTATATAATAAAGACAGTAGATCTAGCTGGTCTGTCATTATATGATAGAGACAGTAGTTCTAGCTGGTCCTTCATAATATAATAGAGACAGTAGATCTAGCTGGTCTGTCATAATATAATAGAGACAGTAGATCTATCTGGTCTGTCATAATATAATAAAGACAGTAGATCTATCTGGTCTGTCAAATTATAATAGAGACAGTAGAATTAGCTGGTCTGGCATAATATAATAGAGACAGTAGATATAGCTGGTCTGTCATAATATAATAGAGACAGTAGATCTACCTGGTCTGTTATTATATAATAGAGACAGTAGATCTAGCTGGTCTGTCATATTATAATAGAGACAATACAATTAGCTGGTCTGTCATAGATTAATAGAGACAGTAGATCTAGCTGCTGTCATAATATAATAGAAACAGTAGATCTAGCTGGTCTGTCATATTATAATAGAGACAATACAATTAGCTGGTCTGTCATAGATTAATAGAGACAGTAGATCTAGCTGGTCTGTCATAATATAATAGAGACAGTAGATCTAGCTGGTCTGTCATATTATAATAGAGACAGTACAATTAGCTGGTCTGTCATAGATTAATAGAGACAGTAGATCTAGCTGGTCTGTCATAATATAATAGAGACAGTAGATCTAGCTGGTCTGTCATAATATAATAGAGACAGTAGATCTAGCTGGTCTGTCATAATATAATAGAGACAGTAGATCTAGCTGGTCTGTCATAATATAATAGAGACAGTAGATCTAGCTGGTCTGTCATATTATAATAGAGACAGTACAATTAGCTGGTCTGTCATAGATTAATAGAGACAGTAGATCTAGCTGGTCTGTCATAATATAATAGAGACAGTAGATCTAGCTGGTCTGTCATAATATAATAGAGACAGTAGATCTAGCTGGTCTGTCATAATATAATAGAGACAGTAGATCTAGCTGGTCTATCATAATATAATAGAGACAGTAGATCTAGCTGGTCTGTCATAATATAATTGAGACAGTAGGTCTAGCTGGTCCTTCATAATATAATAGAGACAGTAGATCTAGCTGGTCTGTCATAATATAATAGAGACAGTAGATCTACCTGTTCTGTTATAATATAATAGAGACAGTAGATCTAGCTGGTCTGTCATATTATAATAGAGACAGTAGAATTAGCTGGTCTGTCATAATATAGTAGAGACAGTAGATCTAGCTGGTCTGTCAAGTTATAATAGAGACAGTAGGTCTAGCTGGTCCTTCATAATATAATAGAGACAGTAGATATAGCTGGACTGTCATAATATAATAGAGACAGTAGATCTACCTGTTCTGTTATAATATAATAGAGACAGTAGATCTAGCTGGTCTGTCATATTATAATAGAGACAGTAGAATTAGCTGGTCTGTCATAATATAGTAGAGACAGTAGATCTAGCTGGTCTGTCAAGTTATAATAGAGACAGTAGATCTAGCTTGTCTGTCATATTTTAATAGAGACAGTAGATCTAGCTGGTGTGTCATGTTATAATAGAGACAGTAGAACTAGCTGGTCTGTCATAATATAATAAAGACAGTAGATAAAGCTGGTCTGTCATAATATAATAGAGACAGTAGATCGAGCTGGTCTGTCATACTATAATAGAGACAGTAGATCTAGCTTGTCTGTCATAATATAATAAAGACAGTAGATCTAGCTGGTCTGTCATATTATAATAGAGACAGTAGATCTAGCTGGTCTGTCATAATATAATAGAGACAGTAGATCGAGCTGGTCTGTCATACTATAATAGAGACAGTAGATCTAGCTTGTCTGTCATAATATAATAAAGACAGTAGATCTAGCTGGTCTGTCATATTATAATAGAGACAGTAGATCTAGCTGGTGTGTCATATTATAATAGAGACAGTAGATCTAGCTGGTCTGTCATAATATAATAAAGACAGTAGATAAAGCTGCTCTGTCATAATATAATAGAGACAGTAGATCTAGCATGTCTGTCATATTATAATAGAGACAATAGATATAGCTGGTCTGTCATAATATAATAGAGACAGTAGATCTAGCTGGTCAGACAAGTTATAATAGAGACAGTAGATCTAGCTTGTCTGTCATATTTTAATAGAGACAGTAGATCTAGCTGGTCTGTCATAATATAATAGAGACAGTAGATCTAGCTGGTCTGTGATAATATAATAGAGACAGTAGATCTAGTTGGTCTGTCATCATATGATATAGACAGTAGATCAAGCTTGTCGATCATATTTTAATAGATACAGTAGATCTAGCTGGTCTGTCATAGTATAATAGAGACAGTAGTTTTAGCTGATCTGTCAAAATATAATAGAGACAGTAGATCTAGCTGGTCTGTCATAATATAATAGAGACAGTAGTTCTAGCTGGTCCTTCATAACATAATAGAGACGGTAGATCAAGCTGGTCTGTCATAATATAATATAGAGAGTAGTTCTAGCTGGTCCTTCATAATATAATAGAGACAGTAGATCTAGCTGGTCTGTCATAATATAATAGAGACAGTAGATCTAGCTGGTCTGTCATATTATAATAGAGACAGTACAATTAGCTGGTCTGTCATAGATTAATAGAGACAGTAGAGCTAGCTGGTCTGTCATAATATAATAGAGACAGTAGATCTAGCTGGTCTGTCATAATATAATAGAGACAGTAGATCTAGCTGGTCTGTCATATTATAATAGAGACAGTATAATTAGCTGGTCTGTCATAGATTAATAGAGACAGTAGATCTAGCTGGTCTGTCATAATATAATAGAGACAGTAGATCTAGCTGGTCTGTCATATTATAATAGAGACAATACAATTAGCTGGTCTGTCATAGATTAATAGAGACAGTAGATCTAGCTGGTCTGTCATAATATAATAGAGACAGTAGATCTAGCTGGTCTGTCATAATATAATAGAGACAGTAGATCTAGCTGGTCTGTCATATTATAATAGAGACAGTAGATTTAGCTGGTCTGTCATAATATAATAGAGACAGTAGATCTAGCTGGTCTGTCATAATATAATAGAGACAGTAGATCTAGCTGGTCTGTCATCATATAATAGAGACAGTAGATCTAGCTGGTCTGTCATATTATAATAATAGAGAAAGTAGATCTAGCTGGTCTGTCATATTATAATAGAGACAGTATAATTAGCTGGTCTGTCATAATATAATAGAGACAGTAGATATAGCTGGACTGTCATAATATAATAGAGACAGTAGATATAGCTGGACTGTCATATTATAATAGAGACAGTAGATCTAGCTTGTCTGTCATAATATATTAAAGACAGTAGATCTAGCTGGTCTGTCATATTATAATAGAGAGAGTAGATCTAGCTGGTCCTTCATAATATAATAGAGACAGTAGATCTAGCTGGACTGTCATAATATAATAGAGACAGTAGATCTACCTGTTCTGTTATAATATAATAGAGACAGTAGATCTAGCTGGTCTGTCATATTATAATAGAGACAGTAGAATTAGCTGGTCTGTCATAATATAATAGAGACAGTAGATCTAGCTGGTCTGTCATAATATAATAGAGACAGTAGATCTAGCTGGTCTGTCATATTATAATAGAGACAGTAGATCTAGCTGGTCTGTCATATTATAATAGAGACAGTAGATCTAGCTGGTCTGTCATAATATAATAAAGACAGTAGATAAGCTGGTCTGTCATAATATAATAGAGACAGTAGATCTAGCTGGTCTGTCATAATATAATAGAGACAGTAGATCTAGCTGGTCTGTCATAATATAATAAAGACAGTAGATCTAGCTGGTTGGTCATATTATAATCGAGACAGTAGATCTAGCTGGTCTGTCATAATATAATAGAGACAGTAGATCTAGCTGGTCTGTCATACTACAATAGAGACAGTAGATCTAGCTGGTCTATCATAATATAATAGAGACAGTAGATCTAGCTGGTCTGTCATATTATAATAGAGAAAGTAGATCTAGCTGGTCTGCCATATTATAATAGAGACAGTAGATCTAGCTGGTCTGTCATAATATAATAGAGACAGTAGATAAGCTGGTCTGTCATAATATAATAGAGACAGTAGATCTAGCTGTCTGTCATATTATAATAGAGACAGTAGATCTAGCTGGTCTGTCATAATATAATAGAGACAGTAGATCTAGCTGGTCTGTCATAATATAATAGAGACAGTAGATCTAGCTGGTCTGTCATATTTTAATAGAGACAGTAGATCTAGCTGGTCTGTCATAATATAATAGAGACAGTAGATCTAGCTGGTCTGTCATAATATAATAGAGACAGTAGATCTAGCTGGTCTGTCATATATGATATAGACAGTAGATCTAGCTGGTCTGTCATATTTTAATAGATACAGTAGATCTAGCTGGTCTGTCATAGTATAATAGAGACAGTAGTTTTAGCTGGTCTGTCAAAATATAATAGAGACAGTAGATCTAGCTGGTCTGTCATAATATAATAGAGACAGTAGTTCTAGCTGGTCTGTCATAATATAATAGAGACAGTAGATCTAGCTGGTCTGTAATAATATAATAGAGACAGTAGATATAGCTGGTCTGTCATAATATAATAACGACATTAGATATAGCTGGTCTGTCATAATATAATAGAGACAGTAGATCTAGCTGGTCTGTCATATTATAATAGAGACAGTAGAATTAGCTGGTCTGTCATAGATTAATAGAGACAGTAGATCTAGCTGGTCTGTCATAATATAATAGAGACAGTAGATCTAGCTGGTCTGTCATAATATAATAGAGACAGTAGATCTAGCTGGTCTGTCATATTATAATAGAGACAATAGCTGGTCTGTCATAGACAGTAGATCTAGCTGGTCTGTCATATTATAATAGAGACAGTAGATCTAGCTGGTCTGTCATAATATAATAGAGACAGTAGATCTAGCTGGTCTGTCATAGATTAATAGAGACAGTAGATCTAGCTGGTCTGTCATAATATAATAGAGACAGTAGATCTAGCTGGTCTGTCATAATATAATAGAGACAGTAGATCTAGCTGGTCTGTCATAATATAATAGAGACAGTAGATCTAGCTGGTCTGTCATAATATAATAGAGACAGTAGATCTAGCTGGTCTGTCATAATATAATAGAGACAGTAGATCTAGATAATATAATAGAGACAGTAGATCTAGCTGGTCTGTCATCATATGATAGAGACAGTAGATCTAGCTGGTCTGTCATATTTAATAGAGACAGTAGATCTAGCTGGTCTGTCATAATATAATAGAGACAGTAGTTTAAGCTGGTCTGTCAAAATATAATAGAGACAGTAGATCTAGCTGGTCTGTCATAATATAATAGAGACAGTATATCTAGCTGGTCTGGCATAATATAATACAGACAGTAGATCTAGCTGGTCTGTCATATTATAATAGAGACAGTAGATATAGCTGGTCTGTCATAGTAAAATAGAGACAGTAGATATAGCTGGTCTGTCAAGTTACAATAGAGACAGTAGATCTAGCTGGTCTGTCATATTATAATAGAGACAGTAGATCTAGCTGGTCTGTCATAACATAATAGAGACAGTAGATCTAGCTGGTCTGTCATAATATAATAGAGACAGTAGATCTAGCTGGTCTGTCATAATTCATAGATCTAGCTGGTCTGTCATATAATAGAGACAGTAGATCTAGCTGGTCTGTCATAATATAATAGAGACAGTAGATCTAGCTGGTCTGTCATAATATAATAGAGACAGTAGATCTAGCTGGTCTGTCATATTATAATAGAGACAGTACAATTAGCTGGTCTGTCATAGATTAATAGAGACAGTAGAGCTAGCTGGTCTGTCATAATATAATAAAGACAGTAGATCTAGCTGGTCTGTCATAATATAATAGAGACAGTAGATCTAGCTGGTCTGTCATAATATAATAGAGACAGTAGATCTAGCTGGTCTGGCATAATATAATAGAGACAGTAGATCTAGCTGGTCTGTCATAATATAATAGAGACAGTAGATATAGCTTGTCTGTCATATTATAATAGAGACAGTAGACCTAGCTGGTCTGTCATATTATAATAGAGACAGTACAATTAGCTGGTCTGTCATAGATTAATAGAGACAGTAGATCTAGCTGGTCTGTCATAATATAATAGAGACAGTAGATCTATCTGGTCTGTCATAATATAATAGAGACAGTAGATCTAGCTGGTCTGTCATAATATAATAGAGACAGTACAATTAGCTGGTCTGTCATAGATTAATAGAGACAGTAGATCTAGCTGGTCTGTCATATTATAATAGAGACAGTACAATTAGCTGGTCTGTCATAGATTAATAGAGACAGTAGATCTAGATGGTCTGTCATAATATAATAGAGACAGTAGATCTAGCTGGTCTGTCATAGATTAATAGAGACAGTAGATCTAGCTGGTCTGTCATAAAATAATAGAGACAGTAGATATAGCTGGTCTGTCATAATATAATAGAGACAGTAGATCTAGCTGGTCTGTCATACTATAATAGAGACAGTAGATCTAGCTGTCTGTCATAATATAATAGAGACAGTAGATCTAGCTGGTCTGTCATATTATAATAGAGACAGTAGATCTAGCTGGTCTGTCATAAAATAATAGAGACAGTAGATCTAGCTGGTCTGTCATAATATAATAAAGACAGTAGATCTAGCTGGTCTGTCATAATATAATAGAGACAGTAGATCTAGCTGGTCTGTCATAATATAATAGAGACAGTAGATCTAGCTGGTCTGTCATAATATAATAGAGACAGTAGATCTAGCTGGTCTGTCATAATATAATAAAGACAGTAGATCTAGCTGGTCTGTCATTATATAATAGAGACAGTAGTTATAGCTGGTCCTTCATAATATAATAGTGACAGTAGATCTAGCTGGTCTGTCATAATATAATAGAGACGGTAGATCTAGCTGGTCTGTCATAATATAATAGAGACAGTATAATTAGCTGGTCTGTCATAATATAATAGAGACAGTAGATATAGCTGGACTGTCATAATATAATAGAGACAGTAGATCTAGCTGGTCTGTCAAAATATAATAGAGACAGTAGATCTAGCTGGTCTGTCATAGATTAATAGAGACAGTAGATCTAGCTGGTCTGTCATAATATAATAGAGACAGTAGATCTAGCTGGTCTGTCATAATATAATAGAGACAGTAGATCAAGCTGGTCTGTCATATTTTAATAGAGACAGTAGATCTAGCTTGTCTGTCATATTATAATAGAGACAGTAGTTCTAGCTGGTCCTTCATAACATAATAGAGATGGTAGATCTAGCTGGTCTGTCATAATATAATAGAGACAGTAGATCTAGCTGGTCTGTCATATTATAATAGAGACAGTACAATTAGCTGGTCTGTCATAGATTAATAGAGACAGTAGATCTAGCTGGTCTGTCATAATATAATAGAGACAGCAGATCTAGCTGGTCTGTCATATTATAATAGAGACAGTAGATCTAGCTTGTCTGTCATATTTTAATAGAGACAATACAATTAGCTGGTCTGTCATAGATTAATAGAGACAGTAGATCTAGCTGGTCTGTCATAATATAATAGAGACAGTAGATCTATCTGGTCTGTCATATTATAATAGAGACAATACAATTAGCTTGTCTGTCATAGATTAATAGAGACAGTAGATCTAGCTGGTCTATCATAATATAATAGAGACAGTAGATCTAGCTGTCTGTCATATTATAATAGAGACAGTACAATTAGCTGGTCTGTCATAATATAATAGAGACAGTAGATCTAGCTGGTCTGTCATAATATAATAGAGACAGTAGATCTAGCTGGTCTGTCATAATATAATAGAGACAGTAGATCTAGCTGGTCTGTCATAATATAATAGAGACAGTAGATCTAGCTGGTCTGTCATAATATAATAGAGACAGTAGATCTAGCTGGTCTGTCATATTATAATAGAGACAGTACAATTAGCTGGTCTGTCATAGATTAATAGAGACAGTAGATCTAGCTGGTCTGTCATAATATAATAGAGACAGTAGATCTAGCTGGTCTGTCATAATATAATAGAGACAGTAGATCTAGCTGGTCTGTCATAATATAATAGAGACAGTAGATCTAGCTGGTCTGTCATAATATAATAGAGACAGTAGATCTAGCTGGTCTGTCATAATATAATAGAGACAGTAGATCTAGCTGGTCTGTCATAATATAATAGAGACAGTAGATATAGCTGGTCTGTCATAATATAATAGGACAGTAGATCTACCTGTTCTGTCATAATATAATAGAGACAGTAGATCTAGCTGGTCTGTCATATTATAATAGAGACAGTAGATCTAGCTGGTCTGTTATTATATAATAGAGACAGTAGATCTAGCTGGTGTGTGATATTATAATAGAGACAGTAGATCAAGCTGGTTGATCATATTTTAATAGAGACAGTAGATCTAGCTGGTCTGTCATAGTATAATAGAGACAGTGGTTTTAGCTGATCTGTCAAAATATAATAGAGACAGTAGATCTAGCTGGTGTGTCATATTATAAGAGAGACAGTAGAACTAGCTGGTCTGTCATAATATAATAAAGACAGTAGATAAAGCTGGTCTGTCATAATATAATAGAGACAGTAGATCTAGCTGGTCTGTCATATTATAATAGAGACAGTAGATCTAGCTGGTCTGTCATAATATAATAGAGACAGTAGATAAAGCTGGTCTGTCATACTATAATAGAGACAGTAGATCTAGCTTGTATGTCACAATATAATAAAGACAGTAGATCTAGCTGGTCTGTCATATTATAATAGAGACAGTAGATCTAGCTGGTCTGTCATAATATAATAGAGACAGTAGATCGAGCTGGTCTGTCATACTATAATAGAGACAGTAGATCTAGCTGGTCTGTCATAATATAATAAAGACAGTAGATCTAGCTGGTCTGTCATATTATAATAGAGACAGTAGATCTAGCTGGTCTGTCATAATATAATAGAGACAGTAGATCTAGCTGGTCTGTCATAGTAAAATTGAGACAGTAGATATAGCTGGTCTGTCATAATATAATAAAGACAAGTAGATCTAGCTGGTCCTTCATAATATAATAGAGACAGTAGATCTAGCTGGTCTGTCATAATATAATAGAGACAGTAGATCTAGCTGGTCTGTCATAATATAATAGAGACAGTAGATCTAGCTGGTCTGTCATAATATAATAGAGACAGTAGATCTAGCTGGTCTGTCATATTATAATAGAGACAGTAGAACTAGCTGGTCTGGCATAATATAATAGAGACAGTAGATCTAGCTGGTCTGTCATAATATAATTGAGACAGTAGGTCTAGCTGGTCCTTCATAATATAATAGAGACAGTAGATATAGCTGGTCTGTCATAATATAATAGGGACAGTAGATCTACCTGTTCTGTTATAATATAATAGAGACAGTAGATCTAGCTGGTCTGTCATATTATAATAGAGACAGTAGATCTAGCTGGTCTGTCAAGTTATAATAGAGACAGTAGATCTAGCTTGTCTGTCATCATATGATAGAGACAGTAGATCAAGCTGGTCGATCATATTTTAATAGAGACAGTAGATCTAGCTGGTCTGTCATAGTATAATAGAGACAGTAGATCTAGCTGATCTGTCAAAATATAATAGAGACAGTAGATCTAGCTGGTGTGTCATATTATAATAGAGACAGTAGAACTAGCTGGTCTGTCATAATATAATAAAGACAGTAGATCTAGCTGGTATGTCATACAATAGAGACAGTAGATCTAGCTGGCCTGTCATAATATAATAGAGACAGCAGATCTAGCTGGTCTGTCATAATATAATAGAGACAGTAGATCGAGCTGGTCCTTCATAATATAATAGAGACAGTAGATATAGCTGGACTGTCATAATATAATAGGGACAGTAGATCTACCTGTTCTGTTATAATATAATAGAGACAGTAGATCTAGCTGGTCTGTCATTATATGATAGAGACAGTAGTTCTAGCTGGTCCTTCATAATATAATAGAGACAGTAGATCTAGCTGGTCTGTCATAATATAATAGAGACAGTAGATCTATCTGGTCTGTCATAATATAATAAAGACAGTAGATCTAGCTGGTCTGTCAAATTATAATAGAGACAGTAGAATTAGCTGGTCTGTCATAATATAATAGAGACAGTAGATATAGCTGGTCTGTCATAATATAATAGAGACAGTAGATCTAGCTGGTCTGTCATAATATAATAGAGACAGTAGATCTAGCTGGTCTGTCATAGTATAATAGAGACAGTAGTTTTAGCTGATCTGTCAAAATATAATAGAGACAGTAGATCTAGCTGGTCTGTCATAATATAATAGAGACAGTAGATCTAGCTGGTCTGGCATAATATAATACAGACAGTAGATCTAGCTTGTCTGTCATAATATAATAGAGACAGTAGATCTACCTGGTCTGTCATCATATAATAGAGACAGTAGATAAAGCTGGTCTGTCATATTTTAATAGAGACAGCAGATCTAGCTTGTCTGTCATATTATAATAGAGACAGTAGATCTAGCTGGTCCTTCATAACATAATAGAGACAGTAGATCTAGCTGGTCCTTCATAATATAATAGAGACAGTAGATCTAGCTGGTCTGTCATAATATAATAGAGACAGTAGATCTAGCTGGTCTGTCATAATATAATAGAGACAGTAGATCTAGCTGGTCTGTCATATTATAATAGAGACAATACAATAAGCTGGTCTGTCATAGATTAATAGAGACAGTAGATCTAGCTGCTCTGTCATAATATAATAGAGACAGTTGATCTAGCTGGTCTGTCATATTATAATAGAGACAATACAATTAGCTGGTCTGTCATAGATTAATAGAGACAGTAGATCTAGCTGGTCTGTCATAATATAATAGAGACAGTAGATCTAGCTGGTCTGTCATATTATAATAGAGACAGTACAATTAGCTGGTCTGTCATAGATTAATAGAGACAGTAGATCTAGCTGGTCTGTCATAATATAATAGAGACAGTAGATCGAGCTGGTCTGTCATAATATAATAGAGACAGTAGATCTAGCTGGTCTGTCATAATATAATAGAGACAGTAGATCTAGCTGGTCTGTCATAATATAATAGAGACAGTAGATCTAGCTGGTCTGTCATATTATAATAGAGACAGTACAATTAGCTGGTCTGTCATAGATTAATAGAGACAGTAGATCTAGCTGGTCTGTCATAATATAATAGAGACAGTAGATCTAGCTGGTCTGTCATAATATAATAGAGACAGTAGATCTAGCTGGTCTGTCATAATATAATAGAGACAGTAGATCTAGCTGGTCTGTCATAATATAACAGAGACAGTAGATCTAGCTGGTCTGTCATAATATAATAGAGACAGTAGTTCTAGCTGGTCCTTCATAACATAATAGAGACAGTAGATATAGCTGGACTGTCATAATATAATAGAGACAGTAGATCTACCTGTTCTGTTATAATATAATAGAGACAGTAGATCTAGCTGGTCTGTCATATTATAATAGAGACAGTAGAATTAGCTGGTCTGTCATAATATAATAGAGACAGTATAATTAGCTGGTCTGTCATAATATATTAGAGACAGTAGATATAGCTGGACTGTCATAATATAATAGAGACAGTAGATCTACCTGTTCTGTTATAATATAATAGAGACAGTAGAATTAGCTGGTCTGTCATAATATAATAAAGACAGTAGATCTAGCTGGTCTGTAAAATTATAATAGAGACAGTAGAATTAGCTGGTCTGGCATAATATAATAGAGACAGTAGATATAGCTGGACTGTCATAATATGATAGAGACAGTAGATCTAGCTGGTCTGTCATAATATAATAGAGACAGTAGATCTAGCTGGTCTGTCATAGTATAATAGAGACAGTAGTTTTAGCTGATCTGTCAAAATATAGAGACAGTAGATCTAGCTGGTCTGTCATAATATAATAGAGACAGTAGATCTAGCTGGTCTGGCATAATATAATACAGACAGTAGATCTAGCTGGTCTGTCATAATATAATAGAGACAGTAGATCTACCTGGTCTGTCATAATATAATAGAGACAGTAGATAAAGCTGGTCTGTCATATTTTAATAGAGACAGCAGATCTAGCTTGTCTGTCATATTATAATAGAGACAGTAGTTCTAGCTGGTCCTTCATAACATAATAGAGACAGTAGATCTAGCTGGTCCTTCATAATATAATAGAGACAGTAGATCTAGCTGGTCTGTCATAATATAATAGAGACAGTAGATCTAGCTGGTCTGTCATATTATAATAGAGACAATACAATTAGCTGGTCTGTCATAGATTAATAGAGACAGTAGATCTAGCTGCTCTGTCATAATATAATAGAGACAGTTGATCTAGCTGGTCTGTCATATTATAATAGAGACAATACAATTAGCTGGTCTGTCATAGATTAATAGAGACAGTAGATCTAGCTGGTCTGTCATAATATAATAGAGACAGTAGATCTAGCTGGTCTGTCATATTATAATAGAGACAGTACAATTAGCTGGTCTGTCATAGATTAATAGAGACAGTAGATCTAGCTGGTCTGTAATAATATAATAGAGACAGTAGATCTAGCTGGTCTGTCATAATATAATAGAGACAGTAGATCTAGCTGGTCTGTCATAATATAATAGAGACAGTACAATTAGCTGGTCTGTCATAGATTAATAGAGACAGTAGATCTAGCTGGTCTGTCATATTATAATAGAGACAGTACAATTAGCTGGTCTGTCATAGATTAATAGAGACAGTAGATCTAGCTGGTCTGTCATAATATAATAGAGACAGTAGATCTAGCTAGTCTGTCATAATATAATAGAGACAGTAGATCTAGCTGGTCTGTCATAATATAATAGAGACAGTAGATCTAGCTGGTCTGTCATAATATAACAGAGACAGTAGATCTAGCTGGTCTGTCATAATATAATTGAGACAGTAGTTCTAGCTGGTCCTTCATAACATAATAGAGACAGTAGAATTAGCTGGTCTGCCATAATATAATAGAGACAGTAGATCTAGCTGGTCTATTATAATATAATAGAGACAGTAGATCTAGCTGGTCTGTCATATTATAATAGAGACAGTAGAATTAGCTGGTCTGTCATAATATAATAGAGACAGTAGATCTAGCTGGTCTGTCATAATATAATAGAGACAGTAGATCTAGCTGGTCTGTCATAATATAACAGAGACAGTAGATCTAATTAATTATATAATTATAATTATAATTAATTATAATTGAGACAGTAGATCTAGCTGGTCCTTCATAATATAATAGAGACAGTAGATATAGCTGGACTGTCATAATATAATAGAGACAGTAGATCTACCTGTTCTGTTATAATATAATAGAGACAGTAGATCTAGCTGGTCTGTCATATTATAATAGAGACAGTAGAATTAGCTGGTCTGTCATAATATAGTAGAGACAGTAGATCTAGCTGGTCTGTCATAATATAATAGAGACAGTAGATCTAGCTGGTCTGTCATGATATAATAGAGACAGTAGATCTAGCTTGTCTTTCATAATATAATAGAGACAGTAGATCTAGCTTGTCTGTCATATTATCATAGAGACAGTAGATCTAGCTGGTCTGTCATATTATAATAGAGACAGTAGATCTAGCTGGTCTGTCATAATATAATAGAGACAGTAGATCTAGCTGGTCTGTCATATTATAATAGAGACAGTAGATCAAGATGGTGTGTCATAATATAATAGAGACAGTAGATCTAGATTGTCTGTCATAATATAATAAAGACAGTAGATCTAGCTGGTCTGTCATATTATAATAGAGACAGTAGATCTAGCTGGTCTGTCATAATATAATTGAGACAGTAGATGTAGCTGGTCTGTCATAGTAAAATTGAGACAGTAGATATAGCTGGTCTGTCATAATATAATAAAGACAAGTAGATCTAGCTGGTCCTTCATAATATAATAGAGACAGTAGATCTAGCTGGTATGTCATAATATAATAGAGACAGTAGATCTAGCTGGTCTGTGATTATATGATAGAGACAGTAGTTCTAGCTGGTCCTTCATAATATAATAGAGACAGTAGATCTAGCTGGTCTGTCATAATATAATAGAGACAGTAGATCTATCTGGTCTGTCATAATATAATAAAGACAGTAGATCTAGCTGGTCTGTCAAATTATAATAGAGACAGTAGAATTAGCTGGTCTGGCATAATATAATAGAGACAGTAGATATAGCTGGACTGTCCTAATATAATAGAGACAGTAGATCTACCTGGTCTGTTATTATATAATAGAGACAGTAGATCTAGCTGGTGTGTCATATTATAATAGAGACAGTAGATCTTGCTGGTCTGTCATAATATAATAGAGACAGTAGATCTAGCTGGTCTGTCATATTATAATAGAAACAGTAGATCTAGCTGGTCTGTCATAATATAATAGAGACAGTAGATCGAGCTGGTCTGTCATACTATAATAGAGACAGTAGATCTAGCTGGTCTGTCATATTATAATAGAGACAGTATAATTAGCTGGTCTGTCATAATATAATAGAGACAGTAGATATAGCTGGACTGTCATAATATAATAGAGACAGTAGATCTAGCTGGTCTGTCATAATATAATAGAGACAGTAGATCTAGCTGGTCTGTCATAATATAATAGAGACAGTAGATCTAGCTGGTCTGTCATAATATAATAGAGACAGTAGATCTAGCTGGTCTGTCATATTATAATAGAGACAGTACAATTAGCTGGTCTGTCATATTATAATAGAGACAGTACAATTAGCTGGTCTGTCATAGATTAATAGAGACAGTAGATCTAGCTGGTCTGTCATAATATAATAGAGACAGTAGATCTAGCTGGTCTGTCATAATATAATAGAGACAGTAGATCTAGCTGGTCTGTCATAATATAATAGAGACAGTAGATCTAGCTGGTCTGTCATAATATAATAGAGACTGTAGATCTAGCTGGTCTGTCATATTATAATAGAGACAGTACAATTAGCTGGTCTGTCATAGATTAATAGAGACAGTAGATCTAGATGGTCTGTCATAATATAATAGAGACAGTAGATCTAGCTGGTCTGTCATAGATTAATAGAGACAGTAGATCTAGCTGGTCTGTCATAATATAATAGAGACAGTAGATTTAGCTGGTCTGTCATAATATAATAGAGACAGTAGATCGAGCTGGTCTGTCATAATATAATAGAGACAGTAGATCTAGCTGGTCTGTCATTATATAATAAAGACAGTAGATCTAGCTGGTCTGTCATATTATAATAGAGACAGTAGATCTAGCTGGTCTGTCATAAAATAATTGAGACAGTAGATGTTGCTGGTCTGTCATCGTAAAATTGAGACAGTAGATCTAGCTGGTCTGTCATATTATAATAGAGACAATAGATCTAGCTGGTCTGTCAAATTATAATAGAGACAGTAGATCTAGCTGGTCTGTCATAATATAATAGAGACAGTAGATCTAGCTGGTCTGTCATTATATAATAAAGACAGTAGATCTAGCTGGACTGTCATTATATGATAGAGACAGTAGTTCTAGCTGGTCCTTCATAATATAATAGAGACAGTTATCTAGCTGGTCTGTCATAATATAATATAGACAGTAGATCTATCTGGTCTGTCAAATTATAATAGAGACAGTAGAATTGGCTGGTCTGGCATAATATAATAAAGACAGTAGATATAGCTGGACTGTCATAATATAATAGAGACAGTAGATCTAGCTGGTCTGTCATAATATAATAGAGACAGTAGATCTAGCTGGTCTGGCATAATATAATACAGACAGTAGATCTAGCTTGTCTGTCATAATATAATAGAGACAGTAGATCTACCTGGTCTGTCATCATATAATAGAGACAGTAGATAAAGCTGGTCTGTCATATTTTAATAGAGACAGCAGATCTAGCTTGTCTGTCATATTATAATAGAGACAGTAGTTCTAGCTGGTCCTTCATAACATAATAGAGACAGTAGATCTAGCTGGTCTGTCATAATATAATAGAGACAGTAGATCTAGCTGGTCTGTCATATTATAATAGAGACAGTACAATTAGCTGGTCTGTCATAGATTAATAGAGACAGTAGATCTAGCTGGTCTGTCATAATATAATAGAGACAGTAGATCTAGCTGGTCTGTCATAATATAATAGAGACAGTAGATCTAGCTGGTCTGTCATATTATAATAGAGACAATACAATAAGCTGGTCTGTCATAGATTAATAGAGACAGTAGATCTAGCTGCTCTGTCATAATATAATAGAGACAGTTGATCTATCTGGTCTGTCATATTATAATAGAGACAATACAATTAGCTGGTCTGTCATAGATTAATAGAGACAGTAGATCTAGCTGGTCTGTCATAATATAATAGAGACAGTAGATCTAGCTGGTCTGTCATATTATAATAGAGACAGTACAATTAGCTGGTCTGTCATAGATTAATAGAGACAGTAGATCTAGCTGGTCTGTCATAATATAATAGAGACAGTAGATCGAGCTGGTCTGTCATAATATAATAGAGACAGTAGATCTAGCTGGTCTGTCATAATATAATAGAGACAGTAGATCTAGCTGGTCTGTCATAATATAATAGAGACAGTAGATCTAGCTGGTCTGTCATATTATAATAGAGACAGTACAATTAGCTGGTCTGTCATAGATTAATAGAGACAGTAGATCTAGCTGGTCTGTCATAATATAATAGAGACAGTAGATCTAGCTGGTCTGTCATAATATAATAGAGACAGTAGATCTAGCTGGTCTGTCATAATATAATAGAGACAGTAGATCTAGCTGGTCTATCATAATATAACAGAGACAGTAGATCTAGCTGGTCTGTCATAATATAATTGAGACAGTAGGTCTAGCTGGTCCTTCATAATATAATAGAGACAGTAGATATAGCTGGACTGTCATAATATAATAGGGACAGTAGATCTACCTGTTCTGTTATAATATAATAGAGACAGTAGATCTAGCTGGTCTGTCATATTATAATAGAGACAGTAGAATTAGCTGGTCTGTCATAATATAGTAGAGACAGTAGATCTAGCTGGTCTGTCAAGTTATAATAGAGACAGTAGATCTAGCTTGTCTGTCATCATATGATAGAGACAGTAGATCAAGCTGGTCGATCATATTTTAATAGAGACAGTAGATCTAGCTGGTCTGTCATAGTATAATAGAGACAGTAGATCTAGCTGATCTGTCAAAATATAATAGAGACAGTAGATCTAGCTGGTGTGTCATATTATAATAGAGACAGTAGAACTAGCATGGTCTGTCATAATATAATAAAGACAGTAGATAAAGCTGGTCTGTCATGATATAATAGAGACAGTAGGCCTAGCTTATCTAGCATGTCTGTCATATTATCATAGAGACAGTAGAATTAGCTGGTCTGTCATAGATTAATAGAGACAGTAGATATAGCTGGTCTGTCATAATATAATAGAGACAGTAGATCTAGCTGGTCTGTCATAATATAATAGAGACAGTAGATCTAGCTGGTCTGTCATATTATAATAGAGACAGTAGATCTAGCTGGTCTGTCATAATATAATAGAGACAGTAGATCTAGCTGGTCTGTCATAATATAATAGAGACAGTAGATCTAGCTGGTCTGTCATAATATAATAGAGACAGTAGATCTAGCTGGTCTGTCATATTATAATAGAGACAGTAGATCTAGCTGGTCTGTCATAATATAATTGAGACAGTAGATGTTGCTGGTCTGTCATAGTAAAATTGAGACAGTAGATATAGCTGGTCTGTCATAATATAATAAAGACAAGTAGATCTAGCTGGTCCTTCATAATATAATAGAGACAGTAGATCTAGCTGGTATGTCATAATATAATAGAGACAGTAGATCTAGCTGGTCTGTCATTATATAATAAAGACAGTAGATCTAGCTGGTCTGTCATTATATGATAGAGACAGTAGTTCTAGCTGGTCCTTCATAATATAATAGAGACAGTAGATCTAGCTGGTCTGTCATAATATAATAGAGACAGTAGATCTATCTGGTCTGTCATAATATAATAAAGACAGTAGATCTAGCTGGTCTGTCAAATTATAATAGAGACAGTAGAATTAGCTGGTCTGGCATAATATAATAGAGACAGTAGATATAGCTGGACTGTCATAATATAATAGAGACAGTAGATCTAGCTGGTCTGTCATAATATAATAGAGACAGTAGATCTAGCTGGTCTGTCATATTATAATAGAGACAGTAGATCTAGCTGGTCTGTCATAATATAATAGAGACAGTAGATCTAGCTGGTCTGTCATAATATAATAGAGACAGTAGATCTAGCTGGTCTGGCATAATATAATAGAGACAGTAGATCTAGCTTGTCTGTCATAATATAATAGAGACAGTAGATCTACCTGGTCTGTCATCATATAATAGAGACAGTAGATAAAGATGGTCTGTCATATTTTAATAGAGACAGCAGATCTAGCTTGTCTGTCATATTATAATAGAGACAGTAGTTCTAGCTGGTCTTCATAACATAATAGAGACAGTAGATCTAGCTGGTCTGTCATATTATAATAGAGACAGTAGATCTAGCTGGTCTGTCATAATATAATAGAGACAGTAGATCTAGCTGGTCTGTCATAATATAATAGAGACAGTAGATCTAGCTGGTCTGTCATATTATAATAGAGACAATACAATTAGCTGGTCTGTCATAGATTAATAGAGACAGTAGATCTAGCTGGTCTGTCATAATATAATAGAGACAGTAGATCTAGCTGGTCTGTCATATTATAATAGAGACAATACAATTAGCTGGTCTGTCATAGATTAATAGAGACAGTAGATCTAGCTGGTCTGTCATAATATAATAGAGACAGTAGATCTAGCTGGTCTGTCATATTATAATAGAGACAATACAATTAGCTGGTCTGTCATAGATTAATAGAGACAGTAGATCTAGCTGGTCTGTCATAATATAATAGAGACAGTAGATCTAGCTGGTCTGTCATAATATAATAGAGACAGTAGATCTAGCTGGTCTGTCATAATATAATAGAGACAGTAGATCTAGCTGGTCTGTCATAATATAATAGAGACAGTAGATCTAGCTGGTCTGTCATATTATAATAGAGACAGTACAATTAGCTGGTCTGTCATAGATTAATAGAGACAGTAGATCTAGCTGGTCTGTCATAATATAATAGAGACAGTAGATCTAGCTGGTCTGTCATAATATAATAGAGACAGTAGATCTAGCTGGTCTGTCATAATATAATAGAGACAGTAGATCTAGCTGGTCTGTCATAATATAATAGAGACAGTAGATCTAGCTGGTCTGTCATAATATAATAGAGACAGTAGTTCTAGCTGGTCCTTCATAATATAATAGAGACAGTAGATCTAGCTGGTCTGTCATAATATAATCGAGACAGTAGATCTAGCTGGTCTGGCATAATATAATAAAAACAGTAGATCTAGTTGGTCTGTCATTATATAATAGAGACAGTAGAATTAGCTGGTCTGTCATAATATAATAGAGACAGTAGATCTAGCTGGTCTGTCATAATATAATAGAGACAGTAGATCTAGCTGGTCTGTCATAATATAATAGAGACAGTAGATCTAGCTGGTCTGTCATAATATAATAGAGACAGTAGATCTAGCTGGTCTGTCATTATATAATAAAGACAGTAGATCTAGCTGGTCTGTCATAATATAATAGAGACAGTAGATCTAGCTGGTCTGTCATAATATAATAGAGACAGTAGATCTAGCTGGTCTGTCATAATATAATAGAGACAGTAGATCTAGCTGGTCTGTCATAATATAATAGAGACAGTAGATCTAGCTGGTCTGTCATAATATAATAGAGACAGTAGATCTAGCTGGTCTGTCATAATATAATAGAGACAGTAGATCTAGCTGGTCTGTCATAATATAATAGAGACAGTAGATCTAGCTGGTCTGTCTGGTCTGTCAATATAATAGAGACAGTAGATCTAGCTGGTCTGTCATAATATAATAGAGACAGTAGATCTAGCTGGTCTGTCATCATATAATAGAGACAGTAGATAAAGCTGGTCTGTCATATTTTAATAGAGACAGTAGATCTAGCTGGTCTGTCATATTATAATAGAGACAGTAGTTCTAGCTGGTCTTCATAACATAATAGAGACAGTAGATCTAGCTGGTCCTGTCATAACATAATAGAGACAGTAGATCTAGCTGGTCTGTCAAAATATAATAGAGACAGTAGATCTAGCTGGTGTGTCATATTATAATAGAGACAGTAGAACTAGCTGGTCTGTCATAATATAATAAAGACAGTAGATAAAGCTGGTCTGTCATAGATTAATAGAGACAGTAGATCTAGCTGCTCTGTCATAATATAATAGAGACAGTTGATCTAGCTGGTCTGTCATATTATAATAGAGACAATACAATTAGCTGGTCTGTCATAGATTAATAGAGACAGTAGATCTAGCTGGTCTGTCATAATATAATAGAGACAGTAGATCTAGCTGGTCTGTCATATTATAATAGAGACAGTACAATTAGCTGGTCTGTCATAGATTAATAGAGACAGTAGATCTAGCTGGTCTGTCATAATATAATAGAGACAGTAGATCTAGCTGGTCTGTCATAATATAATAGAGACAGTAGATCTAGCTGGTCTGTCATAATATAATAGAGACAGTAGATCTAGCTGGTCTGTCATAATATAATAGAGACAGTAGATCTAGCTGGTCTGTCATATTATAATAGAGACAGTACAATTAGCTGGTCTGTCATAGATTAATAGAGACAGTAGATCTAGCTGGTCTGTCATAATATAATAGAGACAGTAGATCTAGCTGGTCTGTCATAATATAATAGAGACAGTAGATCTAGCTGGTCTGTCATAATATAATAGAGACAGTAGATCTAGCTGGTCTGTCATAATATAACAGAGACAGTAGATCTAGCTGGTCTGTCATAATATAATAGAGACAGTAGTTCTAGCTGGTCCTTCATAATATAATAGAGACAGTAGATATAGCTGGACTGTCATAATATAATAGAGACAGTAGATCTACCTGTTCTGTTATAATATAATAGAGACAGTAGATCTAGCTGGTCTGTCATATTATAATAGAGACAGTAGAATTAGCTGGTCTGTCATAATATAATAGAGACAGTAGATCTAGCTGGTCTGTCATAATATAATAGAGACAGTAGATCTAGCTGGTCTGTCATAATATAATAGAGACAGTAGATCTAGCTGGTCTGTCATAATATAATAGAGACAGTAGTTCTAGCTGGTCCTTCATAATATAATAGAGACAGTAGATATAGCTGGACTGTCATAATATAATAGAGACAGTAGATCTACCTGTTCTGTTATAATATAATAGAGACAGTAGATCTAGCTGGTCTGTCATATTATAATAGAGACAGTAGATCTAGCTGGTCTGTCATAATATAATAGAGACAGTAGATCTAGCTGGTCTGTCATAATATAATAGAGACAGTAGATCTAGCTGGTCTGTCATAATATAATAGAGACAGTAGATCTAGCTGGTCTGTCATAATATAATAGAGACAGTAGATCTAGCTTGTCTGTCATATTATCATAGAGACAACAGATCTAGCTGGTCTGTCATATTATAATAGAGACAGTAGATCGAGCTGGTCTGTCATACTATAATAGAGACAGTAGATCTAGCTGGTATGTCATAATATAATAGAGACAGTAGATCGAGCTGGTCTGTCATACTATAATAGAGACAGTAGATCTAGCTTGTCTGTCATACTATAATAAAGACAGTAGATCTAGCTGGTCTGTCATATTATAATAGAGACAGTAGATCTAGCTGGTCCTTCATAATATAATAGAGACAGTAGATCTAGCTGGTCTGTCATAGTAAATAGAGACAGTAGATATAGCTGGTCTGTCATAATATAATAAAGACAAGTAGATCTAGCTTGTCTGTCATATTTTAATAGAGACAGTAGATCTTGCTGGTCTGTCATAATATAATAGAGACAGTAGATCTAGCTGGTCTGTCATTATATGATAGAGACAGTAGTTCTAGCTGGTCTTCATAATATAATAGAGACAGTAGATCTAGCTGGTCTGTCATAATATAATAGAGACAGTAGATCTATCTGGTCTGTCATAATATAATAAAGACAGTAGATCTAGCTGGTCTGTCAAATTATAATAGAGACAGTAGAATTAGCTGGTCTGGCATAATATAATAGAGACAGTAGATATAGCTGGACTGTCATAATATAATAGAGACAGTAGATCTACCTGGTCTGTTATTATATAATAGAGACAGTAGATCTAGCTGGTCTGTCATAATATAATAGAGACAGTAGATCTAGCTGGTCTGTCATATTATAATAGAGACAGTAGATCTAGCTGGTCTGTCATAATATAATAGAGACAGTAGATCTAGCTGGTCTGTCATAATATAATAGAGACAGTAGATCTAGCTGGTCTGTCATATTATAATAGAGACAGTATAATTAGCTGGTCTGTCATAATATAATAGAGACAGTAGATATAGCTGGACTGTCATAATATAATAGAGACAGTAGATCTACCTGTTCTGTTATAATATAATAGAGACAGTAGATCTAGCTGGTCTGTCATATTATAATAGAAACAGTAGATCTAGCTGGTCTGTCATAATATAATAGAGACAGTAGATCGAGCTGGTCTGTCATACTATAATAGAGACAGTAGATCTAGCTGGTCTGTCATAATATAATAGAGACAGTAGATCTAGCTGGTCTGTTATAATATAATAGAGACAGTAGATCTAGCTGGTGTGTCATATTATAATAGAGACAGTAGATCTAGCTGGTCTGTCATAATATAATAGAGACAGTAGTTCTTGCTGGTCCTTCATAATATAATAGAGACAGTAGATCTAGCTGGTCTGTCAAAATATAATAGAGACAGTAGTTCTAGCTGGTCTGTCAAAATATAATAGAGACAGTAGATCTAGCTGTTGTGTCATATTATAATAGAGACAGTAGAACTAGCTGGTCTGTCCTAATATAATAAAGACAGTAGATCTAGCTTGTCTGTCATATTATAATAGAGACAGTAGATCTTGCTGGTCTGTCATAATATAATAGAGACAGTAGATCTAGCTGGTCTGTCATATTATAATAGAAACAGTAGATCTAGCTGGTCTGTCATAATATAATAGAGACAGTAGATCGAGCTGGTCTGTCATACTATAATAGAGACAGTAGATCTAGCTGGTCTGTCATAATATAATAAAGACAGTAGATCTAGCTGGTCTGTCATATTATAATAGAGACAGTAGATCTAGCTGGTCTGTCATAATATAATAGAGACAGTAGATCTAGCTGGTCTGTCATAATATAATAGAGACAGTAGATCTAGCTGGTCTGTCATAATATAATAGAGACAGTAGATCTAGCTGGTCTGTCATATTATAATAGAGACAGTAGATCTAGCTGGTCTGTCATAATATAATAGAGACAGTAGTTCTAGCTGGTCTGTCATATCATAATAGAGACAGTAGATCTAGCTGGTCTGTCATATTATAATAGAGACAGTAGAATTAGCTGGTCTGTCATAGATATAATAGAGACAGTAGATCTAGCTGGTCTGTCATAACATAATAGAGACAGTAGATCTAGCTGGTCTGTCATATTATAATAGAGACAGTAGATCTAGCTGGTCTGTCATAATATAATAGAGACAGTAGATCTAGCTGGTCTGTCATATTATAATAGAGACAGTAGATCTAGCTGGTCTGTCATAATATAATAGAGACAGTAGATCTAGCTGGTCTGTCATAATATAATAGAGACAGTAGATCTAGCTGGTCTGTCATAATATAATAGAGACAGTAGATCTAGCTGGTCTGTCATAATATAATAGAGACAGTAGATCTAGCTGGTCTGTCATATTATAATTGAGACAGTAGATATAGCTCGTCTGTCATAATATAATAGAGACAGTAGATCTAGCTGGTCTGTCATAATATAATAGAGACAGTAGATCTACCTGGTCTGTCATAATATAATAGAGACAGTAGATCTAGCTGGTCTGTCATAATATAATAGAGACAGTAGATCTAGCTTGTCTGTCATATTTTAATAGAGACAGTAGATCTAGCTTGTCTGTCATATTTTAATAGAGACAGTAGATCTAGCTGGTCTGTCATAGTATAATAGAGACAGTAGTTCTAGCTGGTCCTTCATAATATAATAGAGACAGTAGATCTAGCTGGTCCGTCAAAATATAATAGAGACAGTAGTTCTAGCTGGTCCTTCATAATATAGTAGAGAAAGTAGATCTAGCTGTGTCTGTCATATTATAATAGAGACAGTAGATCTAGCTGGTCTGTCATAATATAATAGAGACAGTAGATCTAGCTGGTCTGTCATAATATAATAGAGACAGTAGATCTAGCTGGTCTGTCATATTATAATAGAGACAGTAGATCTAGCTGGTCTGTCATAGATATAATAGAGACAGTAGATCTAGCTGGTCTGTCATAATATAATAGAGACAGTAGATCTAGCTGGTCTGTCATAATATAATAGAGACAGTAGATCTAGCTGGTCTGTCATAATATAATAGAGACAGTAGATCTAGCTGGTCTGTCATAATATAATAGAGACAGTAGATCTAGCTGGTCTGTCATAATATAATAGAGACAGTAGATCTAGCTGGTCTGTCATAATATAATAGAGACAGTAGATCTAGCTGGTCTGTCATAATATAATAGAGACAGTAGATCTAGCTGGTCTGTCATAATATAATAGAGACAGTAGATCTAGCTGGTCTGTCATAATATAATAGAGACAGTAGATCTAGCTGGTCTGTCATAATATAATAGAGACAGTAGATCTAGCTGGTCTGTCATAATATAATAGAGACAGTAGATCTAGCTGGTCTGTCATAATTATAATAGAGACAGTAGATCTAGCTGGTCTGTCATAATATAATAGAGACAGTAGATCTAGCTGGTCTGTCATAATATAATAGAGACAGTAGATCTAGCTGGTCTGTCATAATATAATAGAGACAGTAGATCTAGCTGGTCTGTCATAATATAATAGAGACAGTAGATCTAGCTGGTCTGTCATAATATAATAGAGACAGTAGATCTAGCTGGTCTGTCATAATATAATAGAGACAGTAGATCTAGCTGGTCTGTCATAATATAATAGAGACAGTAGATCTAGCTGGTCTGTCATAATATAATAGAGACAGTAGATCTAGCTGGTCTGTCATAATATAATAGAGACAGTAGATCTAGCTGGTCTGTCATAATATAATAGAGACAGTAGATCTAGCTGGTCTGTCATAATATAATAGAGACAGTAGATCTAGCTGGTCTGTCATAATATAATAGAGACAGTAGATCTAGCTGGTCTGTCATAATATAATAGAGACAGTAGATCTAGCTGGTCTGTCATAATATAATAGAGACAGTAGATCTAGCTGGTCTGTCATAATATAATAGAGACAGTAGATCTAGCTGGTCTGTCATATATATATAGAGACAGTAGATCTAGCTGGTCTGTCATAATATAATAGAGACAGTAGATCTAGCTGGTC
This sequence comes from Oncorhynchus tshawytscha, assembly GCF_018296145.1. Lineage (NCBI taxonomy): Eukaryota > Metazoa > Chordata > Actinopteri > Salmoniformes > Salmonidae > Oncorhynchus > Oncorhynchus tshawytscha. The sequence continues at coordinate 78,525 of NW_024609088.1, read as the reverse complement.
TGTCATAATATAATAGAGACAGTAGATCTAGCTGGTCTGTCATAATATAATAGAGACAGTAGATCTAGCTGGTCTGTCATAATATAATAGAGACAGTAGATCTAGCTGGTCTGTCATAATATAATAGAGACAGTAGATCTAGCTGGTCTGTCATAATATAATAGAGACAGTAGATCTAGCTGGTCTGTCATAATATAATAGAGACAGTAGATCTAGCTGGTCTGTCATAATATAATAGAGACAGTAGATCTAGCTGGTCTGTCATAATATAATAGAGACAGTAGATCTAGCTGGTCTGTCATAATATAATAGAGACAGTAGATCTAGCTGGTCTGTCATAATATAATAGAGACAGTAGATCTAGCTGGTCTGTCATAATATAATAGAGACAGTAGATCTAGCTGGTCTGTCATAATATAATAGAGACAGTAGATCTAGCTGGTCTGTCATAATATAATAGAGACAGTAGATCTAGCTGGTCTGTCATAATATAATAGAGACAGTAGATCTAGCTGGTCTGTCATAATATAATAGAGACAGTAGATCTAGCTGGTCTGTCATAATATAATAGAGACAGTAGATCTAGCTGGTCTGTCATATTATAATAGAGACAGTAGATCTAGCTGGTCTGTCATAATATAATAGAGACAGTAGATTTAGCTGGTCTGTCATAATATAATAGAGACAGTAGATCTAGCTGGTCTGTCATAATATAATAGAGACAGTAGATCTAGCTGGTCTGTCATATTATAATAGAGACAGTAGTTTTAGCTGGTCTGTCAAAATATAATAGAGACAGTAGATCTAGCTGGTCTGTCATAATATAATAGAGACAGTAGATCTAGCTGGTCTGTCATCATATAATAGAGACAGTAGATAAAGCTGGTCTGTCATATTTTAATAGAGACAGCAGATCTAGCTTGTCTGTCATATTATAATAGAGACAGTAGTTCTAGCTGGTCCTTCATAACATAATAGAGACAGTAGATCTAGCTGGTCTGTCATAATATAATAGAGACAGTAGATCTAGCTGGTCTGTCATATTATAATAGAGACAGTACAATTAGCTGGTCTTTCATAGATAAATAGAGACAGTAGATCTGGCTGGTCTGTCATAATATAATAGAGACAGTAGATCTAGCTGGTCTGTCATAATATAATAGAGACAGTAGATCTAGCTGGTCTGTCATCACATAATAGAGACAGTAGATCAAGCTGGTATGTCATATCATAATAGAGACAGTAGATGTAGCTGGTCTGTCAAAATATAATAGAGACAGTAGATCTAGCTCGTCTGTAATAATATAATAGAGGCAGTAGATCTCGCTGGTCTGTCATAATCTAATAGAGACAGTAGATCTAGCTGGTCTGTCATAATATAATAGAGACAGAGAATCTAGCTGGTCTGTCATAATATAATAGAGACAGTAGATCTAGCTGGTCTGTCATAATATAATAGAGACAGTAGATCTACCTGGTCTATCATAATATAATAGAGACAGTAGATCTAGCTGGTCTGTCATCATATAATAGAGACAGTAGATCTAGCTGGTCTGTCATAATATAATAGAGACAGTAGATCTAGCTGGTCTGTCATAATATAATAGAGACAGTAGATCTAGCTGGTCTGTCATATTATAATAGAGACAGTACAATTAGCTGGTCTGTCATAATATAATAGAGACAGTAGATCTAGCTGGTCTGTCATAATATAATAGAGACAGTAGATCTAGCTGGTCTGTCATAATATAATAGAGACAGTAGATCTAGCTGGTCTGTCATATTATAATAGAGACAGTAGATCTAGCTGGTCTGTCATAATATAATAGAGACAGTAGATCTAGCTGGTCTGTCATAATATAATAGAGACAGTAGATCTAGCTGGTCTGTCATAATATAATAGAGACAGTAGATCTAGCTGGTCTGTCATAATATAATAGAGACAGTAGATCTAGCTGGTCTGTCATATTTTAATAGAGACAGTAGATCTAGCTGGTCTGTCATAGTATAATAGAGACAGTAGTTTTAGCTGGTCTGTCAAAATATAATAGAGACAGTAGATCTAGCTGGTCTGTCATAATATAATAGAGACAGTAGATCTAGCTGGTCTGTCATAATATAATAGAGACAGTAGATCTAGCTGGTCTGTCATAATATAATAGAGACAGTAGATCTAGCTGGTCTGTCATAATATAATAGAGACAGTAGATCTAGCTGGTCTGTCATAATATAATAGAGACAGTAGATCTAGCTGGTCTGTCATAATATAATAGAGACAGTAGATCTAGCTGGTCTGTCATAATATAATAGAGACAGTAGATCTAGCTGGTCCTTCATAATATAATAGAGACAGTAGATCTAGCTGGTCTGTCATATTATAATAGAGACAATACAATTAGCTGGTCTGTCATAGATTAATAGAGACAGTAGATCTAGCTGGTCTGTCATAATATAATAGAGACAGTAAATCTAGCTGGTCTGTCATATTATAATAGAGACAGTACAATTAGCTGGTCTGTCATAATATAGTAGAGACAGTAGATCTAGCTGGTCTGTCAAAATATAATAGAGACAGTAGATCTAGCTGGTCTGTTATTATATTAGAGACAGTAGATCTAGCTCATCTGTCATATTATAATAGAGACAGTAGATCTAGCTGGTATGTCATGTAATAATAGAGACAGTAGATCTAGCTCGTCTGTCATATTATAATAGAGACAGTAGATCTAGCTGGTCTGTCATAGTAAAATAGAGACAGTAGAATTAGCTGGTCTGTCATAGATTAATAGAGACAGTAGATCTAGCTGGTATGTCATAATATAATAAAGACAGTGGATAAAGCTGGTCTGTCATATATAATAGACAGTAGATCTAGCTTGTCTGTCATATTATAATAGAGACAGTAGATCTACCTGGTCTGTCATAATATAATAGAGACAGTAGATCTAGCATGTCTGTCATAATATAATAGAGACAGTAGATCTAGCTGGTCTGTCATAATATAATAGAGACAGTAGATCTAGCTGGTCTGTCATATTATAATAGAGACAGTAGATCTAGCTGGTCTGTCATAATATAATAGAGACAGTAGATCTAGCTGGTCTGTCATAATATAATAGAGACAGTAGATCTAGCTGGTCTGTCATATTATAATAGAGACAGTAGATCTAGCTGGTCTGTCATATTATAATAGAGACAGTAGATATAGCTGGTCTGTCATAGTAAAATAGAGACAGTAGATCTAGCTGGTCTGTCATAATATAATAGAGACAGTAGATCTAGCTGGTCTGTCATAATATAATAGAGACAGTAGATCTAGCTGGTCTGTCATAATATAATAGAGACAGTAGATCTAGCTGGTCTGTCATAATATAATAAAGACAGTAGATGTAGCTGGTCTGTCATAATTATAATAGAGACAGTAGATTAGCTGGTCTGTCATAGATATAATAGAGACAGTAGATCTAGCTGGTCTGTCATATTATAATAGAGACAGTAGATCTAGCTGGTCTGTCATAATATAATAGAGACAGTAGTTCTAGCTGGTCCTTCATAATATAATAGAGACAGTAGATCTAGCTGGTCTGTCAAAATATAAAAGAGACAGTAGTTCTAGCTGGTCCTTCATAATATAGTAGAGAAAGTAGATCTAGCGTGTCTGTCATATCATAATAGAGACAGTAGATATAGCTGGTCTGTCATAATATAATAGAGACAGTAAATCTAGCTGGTCTGTCATATTATAATAGAGACAGTACAATTAGCTGGTCTGTCATAATATAGTAGAGACAGTAGATCTAGCTGGTCTGTCATAATATAATAGAGACAGTAGTTCTAGCTGGTCCTTCATAATATAATAGAGACAGTAGATCTAGCTGGTCTGTCATAATATAATAGAGACAGTAGATCTAGCTGGTCTGTCATATTATAATAGAGACAGTACAATTAGCTGGTCTGTCATAGATTAATAGAGACAGTAGATCTTGCTGGTCTGTCATAATATATTATTAGACAGTAGATCTAGCTGGTCTGTCATAATATAATAGAGACAGTAGATCTAGCTGGTCTGTCATATTATAATAGAGACAATAGAATTAGCTGGTCTGTCATAGATTAATAGAGACAGTAGATCTAGCTGGTCTGTCATAATATAATAGAGACAGTAAATCTAGCTGGTCTGTCATATTATAATAGAGACAGTACAATTAGCTGGTCTGTCATAATATAGTAGAGACAGTAGATCTAGCTGGTCTGTCAAAATATAATAGAGACAGTAGATCTAGCTGGTCTGTCATAATATAATAGAGACAGTAGATCTAGCTGGTCTGTCATAATATAATAGAGACAGTAGATCTAGCTGGTCTGTCATAATATAATAGAGACAGTAGATCTAGCTGGTCTGTCATAATATAATAGAGACAGTAGATCTAGCTGGTCTGTCATAGATTAATAGAGACAGTAGATCTAGCTGGTCTGTCATATTATAATAGAGACAGTAGATCTAGCTGGTCTGTCATATTATAATAGAGACAGTAGATATAGCTGGTCTGTCATAGTAAAATAGAGACAGTAGATCTAGCTGGTCTGTCATAATATAATAGAGACAGTAGATCTAGCTGGTCTGTCATAATATAATAGAGACAGTAGATCTAGCTGGTCTGTCATATTATAATAGAGACAGTAGATCTAGCTGGTCTGTCATAATATAATAGAGACAGTAGATCTAGCTGGTCTGTCATATTATAATAGAGACAGTAGATCTAGCTGGTCTGTCATAATATAATAGAGACAGTAGTTCTAGCTGGTCCTTCATAACATAATAGAGACAGTAGATCAAGCTGGTCTGTCATATCATAATAGAGACAGTAGATGTAGCTGGTCTGTCATAATATAATAGAGACAGTAGATCTAGCTTGTCTGTCATATTATCATAGAGACAGTAGAATTAGCTGGTCTGTCATAGATTAATAGAGACAGTAGATTTACCTGGTCTGTCATATTATAATAGAGACAGTAGATCTAGCTGGTCTGTCATAATATAATAGAGACAGTAGATCTAGCTGGTCTGTCATAATATAATAGAGACAGTAGATATAGCCGGACTGTCATAATATAATAGAGACAGTAGATCTAGCTGGTGTGTCATATTATAATAGAGACAGTAGATCTAGCATGTCTGTCATATTATAATAGAGACAGTAGTTTTAGCTGGTCTGTAAAAATATAATAGAGACAGTAGATCTAGCTGGTCTGTCATAATATAATAGAGACAGTAGATCTAGCATGTCTGTCATATTATAATAGAGACAGTAGTTTTAGCTGGTCTGTCAAAATATAATAGAGACAGTAGATCTAGCTGGTCTGTCATAATATAATAGAGACAGTAGATCTAGCTGGTCCTTCATAATATAATAGAGACAGTAGATCTAGCTGGTCTGTCATATTATAATAGAGACAGTACAATTAGCTGGTCTGTCATAATATAATAGAGACAGTAGTTCTAGCTGGTCTGTCATAATATAATAGAGACAGTAGATCTAGCTGGTCTGTCATAATTATAATAGAGACGGTAGATCTAGCTGGTCTGTCATATTATAATAGATGCAGTAGATCTAGCTGGTCTGTCATCATATAATAGAGACATTAGATCTAGCTGGTCTGTCATATTATAATAGATACAGTAGATCTAGATGGTCTGTCATAATATAATAGAGACAGTAGATCTAGCTGGCCTGTCATATAATAATAGAGACAGTAGATCTAGCTGGCCTGTCATAATATAATAGAGACAATAGATCTAGCTGGTCTGTCATAATATAATAGAGACAGTAGATCTAGCTGGTCTGTAATATTATAATAGAGACAGTAGATCTAGCTGGTCTGTCATAATATAATAGAGACAGTAGATCTAGCTGGTCTGTCATAATATAATAGAGACAGTAGATCTAGCTGGTATGTTATAATATAATAGTGACAGTAGATCTAGCTGGTCTGTCATAATATAATAGAGACAGTAGATCTAGCTGGTCTGTCAAAATATAATAGAGACAGTAGATCTAGCTGGTCTGTCATAATATAATAGAGACAGTAGATCTAGCTGGTCTGTCATAATATAATAGAGACAGTAGATCTAGCTGGTCTGTCATAATATAATAGAGACAGTAGATCTAGCTGGTCTGTCATAATATAATAGAGACAAGGAGCCAGTAGATCTAGCTGGTCTGTCATAATATAATAGAGACAGTAGATCTAGCTGGTCTGTCATAATATAATAGAGACAGTAGATCTAGCTGGTCTGTCATAATATAATAGAGACAGTAGATTTAGCTGGTCTGTCATACTATAATAGAGACAGTAGATCTAGCTGGTCTGTCATAATATAATAGAGACAGTAGATCTAGCTGGTCTGTCATAATATAATAGAGACAGTAGATCTAGCTGGTCTGTCATATTATAATAGAGACAGTAGAATTAGCTGGTCTGTCATAATATAATAGAGACAGTAGATCTAGCTGGTCTGTCATATTATAATAGAGACAGTAGATCTAGCTGGTCTGTCATAATATAATAGAGACAGTAGATCTAGCTGGTCTGTCATAATATAATAGAGACAGTAGATCTAGCTGGTCTGTCATAATATAATAGAGACAGTAGATCTATCTGGTCTGTCATAATATAATAGAGACAGTAGATCTAGCTGGTCTGTCATATTATAATAGAGACAGTAGATCTAGCTGGTCTGTCATAATATAATAGAGACAGTAGATCTAGCTGGTCTGTCATAATATAATAGAGACAGTAGATCTAGCTGGTCTGTCATAATATAATAGAGACAGTAGATCTAGCTGGTCTGTCATAATATAATAGAGACAGTAGTTCTAGCTGGTCCTTCATAATATAATAGAGACAGTAGATCTAGCTGGTCTGTCATAATATAATAGAGACAGTAGATCTAGCTGGTCTGTCATAATATAATAGAGACAGTAGATCTAGCTGGTCTGTCATATTATAATAGAGACAGTAGATCTAGCTGGTCTGTCATAATATAATAGAGACAGTAGAATCTAGCTGGTCTGTCATAATATAATATTAGACAGTAGATCTAGCTGGTCTGTCATAATATAATAGAGACAGTAGATCTAGCTGGTCTGTCATAATATAATAGAGACAGTAGATCTAGCTGGTCTGTCATATTATAATAGAGACAGTACAATTAGCTGGTCTGTCATAGATTATAATAGAGACAGTAGATCTAGCTGGTCTGTCATAATATAATAGAGACAGTAGATCTAGCTGGTCTGTCATAATATAATAGAGACAGTAGATCTAGCTGGTCTGTCATAATATAATAGAGACAGTAGATCTAGCTGGTCTGTCATAATATAATAGAGACAGTAGATCTAGCTGGTCTGTCATAATATAATAGAGACAGTAGAATCTAGCTGGTCTGTCATATTATAATAGAGACAGTAGATCTAGCTGGTCTGTCATAATATAATAGAGACAGTAGATCTAGCTGGTCTGTCATAATATAATAGAGACAGTAGATCTTAGCTGGTCTGTCATAATATAATAGAGACAGTAGATCTAGCTGGTCTGTCATAATATAATAGAGACAGTAGATCTAGCTGGTCTGTCATAATATAATAGAGACAGTAGATCTAGCTGGTCTGTCATAATATAATAGAGACAGTAGATCTAGCTGGTCTGTCATAATATAATAGAGACAGTAGATCTAGCTGGTCTGTCATAATATAATAGAGACAGTAGATCTAGCTGGTCTGTCATAATATAATAGAGACAGTAGATCTAGCTGGTCTGTCATAATATAATAGAGACAGTAGATCTAGCTGGTCTGTCATATCATAATATAATAGAGACAGTAGATCTAGCTGGTCTGTCATAATATAATAGAGACAGTAGATCTAGCTGGTCTGTCATAATATAATAGAGACAGTAGATCGAGCTGGTCTGTCATAGATTAATAGAGACAGTAGATCTAGCTGGTCTGTCATATTATAATAGAGACAGTAGATCTAGCTGGTCTGTCATATTATAATAGAGAAAGTAGATATAGCTGGTCTGTCATAGTAAAATAGAGACAGTAGATATAGCTGGTCTGTCATAATGTAATAGAGACAGTAGATCTAGCTTGTCTTTCATAATATAATAGAGACAGTAGATCTATCTTGTCTGTCATATTATAATAGAGACAGTAGATCTAGCTGGTCTGTCATAATATAATAGAGACAGTAGATCTAGCATGTCTGTCATATTATCATAGAGACAGTAGAATTAGCTGGTCTGTCATAGATTAATAGAGACAGTAGATCTAGCTGGTCCTTCATAACATAATAGAGACAGTAGATCAAGCTGGTCTGTCATATCATAATAGAGACAGATGTAGCTGGTCTGTCATAATATAATAGAGACAGTAGTTCTAGCTGGTCCTTCATATTATAATAGAGACAGTACAATTAGCTGGTCTGTCATAGATTAATAGAGACAGTAGATCTTGCTGGTCTGTCATAATATATTATTAGACAGTAGATCTTGCTGGTCTGTCATAATATATTATTAGACAGTAGATCTAGCTGGTCTGTCATAATATAATAAAGACAGTGGATAAAGCTGGTCTGTCATAATATAATAGACAGTAGATCTAGCTTGTCTGTCATATTATAATAGAGACAGTAGATCTAGCTGGTCTGTCATATTATAATAGAGACAGTAGCATTAGCTGGTCTGTCATAGATTAATAGAGACAGTAGATCTAGCTGGTATGTCATATTATAACAGAGACAGTAGATCTAGCTGGTCTGTCATAATATAATAGAGACAGTAGTTCTAGCTGGTCCTTCATAATATAATAGAGACAGTAGATCTAGCTGGTCTGTCAAAATATAAAAGAGACAGTAGTTCTAGCTGGTCCTTCATAATATAGTAGAGAAAGTAGATCTAGCTGGTCTGTCATATCATAATAGAGACAGTATAATTAGCTGGTCTGTCATAATATAATAGAGACAGTAGTTCTAGCTGGTCCTTCATAATATAATAGAGAGGGTAGATCTAGCTGGTCTGTCAAATTATAATAGAGACAATACAATTAGCTGGTCTGTCATAGATTAATAGAGACAGTAGATCTAGCTGGTCTGTCATCATATAATAGAGACAGCAGATCTAGCTTGTCTGTCATATTATAATAGAGACAGTAGTTCTAGCTGGTCCTTCATAACATAATAGAGACAGTATATCAAGCTGGTCTGTCATATCATAATAGAGACAGATGTAGCTGGTCTGTCATAATATAATAGAGACAGTAGTTCTAGCTGGTCCTTCATAATATAATAGAGACAGTAGATCTAGCTGGTCTGTCATATTATAATAGAGACAGTACAATTAGCTGGTCTGTCATAGATTAATAGAGACAGTAGATCTTGCTGGTCTGTCATAATATATTATTAGACAGTAGATCTTGCTGGTCTGTCATAATATATTATTAGACAGTAGATCTAGCTGGTCTGTCATAATATATTATTAGACAGTAGATCTAGCTGGTCTGTCATATTATAATAGAGACAATACAATTAGCTGGTCTGTCATAGATTAATAGAGACAGTAGATCTAGCTGGTCTGTCATAATATAATAGAGACAGTAAATCGAGCTGGTCTGTCATATTATAATAGAGACAGTAGATCTAGCTGGTCTGTCATAATAATAGAGACAGTAGATCTAGCTGGTCTGTCATATTATAATAGAGACAGTACAATTAGATGGTCTGTCATAGATTAATAGAGACAGTAGATCTTGCTGGTCTGTCATAATATATTATTAGACAGTAGATCTAGCTGGTCTGTCATAATATAATAGAGACAGTAGATCTAGCTGGTCTGTCATATTATAATAGAGACAATACAATTAGCTGGTCTGTCATAATATAATAGAGACAGTAGATCTAGCTGGTCTGTCATATTATAATAGAGACAATACAATTAGCTGGTCTGTTATAATATAATAGAGACAGTAGATCTAGCTGGTCTGTCATAATATAATAGAGACAGTAGATCTAGCTGGTCTGTCATAATATAATAGAGACAGTAGATCTAGCTGGTCTGTCATAATATAATAGACAGTAGATCTAGCTTGTCTGTCATATTATAATAGAGACAGTAGATCTAGCTGGTCTGTCATAATATAATAGAGACAGTAGATCTAGCTGGTCTGTCATAATATAATAGAGACAGTAGATCTAGCTGGTCTGTCATAATATAATAAAGACAGTAGATCTAGCTGGTCTGTCATAATATAATAGAGACAGTAGTTATAGCTGGTCTGTCATAATATAATAGAGACAGTAGATATAGGTGGTCTGTCATAATATAATAGAGACAGTAGATCTACCTGGTCTGTTATAATATAATAGAGACAGTAGATCTAGCTGGTCTGTCATATTATAATAGAGACAGTAGAATTAGCTGGTCTGTCATATTATAATAGAGACAGTAGTATTAGCTGGTCTGTCATAGATTAATAGAGACAGTAGATCTAGCTGGTCTGTCATAATATAATAGAGACAGTAGATCTAGCTGATCTGTCATAATATAATAGAGACAGTAGATCTAGCTGGTCTGTCATATTATAATAGAGACAGTACAATTAGCTGGTCTGTCATAGATTAATAGAGACAGTAGATCTAGCTGGTCTGTCATAATATAATAGAGACAGTAGATCTAGCTGGTCTGTCATAATATAATATAATAGAGACAGTAGATCTAGCTGGTCTGTCATAATATAATAACGACATTAGATAAAGCTGGTCTGTCATAATATAATAGAGACAGTAGATCTAGCTGGTCTGTCATATTATAATAGAGACAGTAGAATTAGCTGGTCTGTCATAGATTAATAGAGACAGTAGATCTACCTGGTCTGTTATAATACAATAGAGACAGTAGATCTAGCTGGTCTGTCATATTATAATAGAGACAGTAGAATTAGCTGGTCTGTCATAATATAGTAGAGACAGTAGATCTAGCTGGTCTGTCATAATATAATAGAGACAGTAGATCTAGCTGGTCTGTCATATTATAATAGAGACAGTACAATTAGCTGGTCTGTCATAATATAGTAGAGACAGTAGATCTAGCTGGTCTGTCATAATATAATAGAGACAGTAGATCTAGCTGGTCTGTCATAATATAATAGAGACAGTAGATCTAGCTTGTCTTTCATAATATAATAGAGACAGTAGATCTAGCTTGTTTGTCATATTATCATAGAGACAGCAGATATAGCTGGACTGTCATAATATAGAGACAGTAGATCGACCTGGTCTGTCATAATATAATAGAGACAGTAGATCTAGCTTGTCTGTCATAATATAATAAATACAGTAGATCTAGCTGGTCTGTCATATTATAATAGAGACAGTAGATCTAGCTGATCTGTCATAATATAATAGAGACAGTAGATCTAGCTGGTCTGTCATATTATAATAGAGACAATACAATTACCTGGTCTGTCATAGATTAATAGAGACAGTAGATCTAGCTGGTCCTTCATAATATAATAGAGACATTAGATCTATCTGGTCTGTCATAATGTAATAGAGACAGTAGATCTAGCTTGTCTGTCATAATGTAATAGCGACAGTAGATCTAGCTTGTCTGTCATATTATAATAGAGACAGTAGATCTAGCTGGTCTGTCATATTATAATAGAGACTGTAGATCCAGATGGTCTGTCATAAAATAATAGAGACAGTAGATCTAGCTTGTCAGTCAAATTATAATAGAGACAGTAGATCTAGCTGGTATGTCATATTATAATAGAGACAGTAGATCTAGCTGGTCTGTCATATTATAGTGACAGTAGATCCAGCTGGTCTGTCATAATATAATAGAGACTGTAGATCCAGACGGTCTGTCATAATATAATACAGACAGTAGATCTAGCTGGTCTGTCATCATATAATAGAGACAGTAGATCTAGCTGGTGTGTCATATTATAATCGAGACAGTAGATCTAGATGGTGTGTCATAATATAATAGAGACAGTAGATCTAGCTGGTCTGTCATAATATAATAGAGACAGTAGGGGATAGCTGGTCTGTCAAATTATAATAGAGACAGTAGATCTAGCTGGTCTGTCATCAAATAATAGAGACAGTAGATCTAGCTGGTCTGTCAAATTATAATAGAGACAGTAGATCTAGCTGGTCTGTCATATATAATAGAGACAGTAGATCTAGCTGGTCTGTCATAATATAATAGTGACAGTAGATCTAGCTGGTCTGTCATAATATAATAGTGACAGTAGATCTAGCTGGTCTGTCATAATATAATAGTGACAGTAGATCTAGCTGGTCTGTCATAATATAATAGTGACAGTAGATCTAGCTGGTCTGTCATAATATAATAGTGACAGTAGATCTAGCTGGTCTGTCATAATATAATGGAGACAAAGAGACAGTAGATCTAGCTGGTCTGTCATCATATAATAGAGACAGTAGATCTAGCTGGTCTGTCATATTATAATAGAGACAGTAGATCTAGCTGGTCTGTCATAATATAATAGAGACAGTATATCTAGCTGGTATGTCATAATATAATAGAGATAGTAGATCTAGCTGGTCTGTCATATTATGATCGAGACAGTAGATCTAACTGGTCTGTCATACTATAATCGAGACAGCAGATATAGCTGGTCTGTCATAAATAATAGAGACAGTAGATCGACCTGGTCTGTCATAATATAATAGAGACAGTAGATCTAGCTGGTCTGTCATAATATAATAGAGACAGTAGATCTAGCTGGTCTGTCATAATATAATAGAGACAGTAGATCTAGCTGGTCTGTCATATTATAATAGAGACAATACAATTAGCTGGTCTGTCATAGATTAATAGAGACAGTAGATCTAGCTGGTCTGTCATATTATAATAGAGACAATACAATTAGCTGGTCTGTCATAGATTAATAGAGACAGTAGATCTAGCTGGTCTGTCATAATATAATAGAGACAGTAGATCTAGCTGGACTGTCATAATATAATAGAGACAGTAGATCTACCTGGTCTGTTATAATATAATAGAGACAGTAGATATAGCTGGTCTGTCATATTATAATAGAGACAGTAGATCTAGCTGGTCTGTCATAATATAATAGAGACAGTAGATCTAGCTGGTCTTTCATAATATAATAGAGACAGTAGATCTAGCTTGTCTGTCATATTATCATAGAGACAGTAGATCTAGCTTGTCAGTCAAATTATAATAGAGACAGTAGATCTAGCTGGTATGTCATATTATAATAGAGACAGTAGATCTAGCTGGTCTGTCATATTATAGTGACAGTAGATCCAGCTGGTCTGTCATAATATAATAGAGACTGTAGATCCAGACGGTCTGTCATAATATAATAGAGACAGTAGATCTAGCTGGTCTGTCATCATATAATAGAGACAGTAGATCTGGCTGGTCTGTCATCATATAATAGAGACAGTAGATCTAGCTGGTCTGTCATAATATAATGGAGACAAAGAGAAAGTAGATCTAGCTGGTCTGTCATATTATAATAGAGACAGTAGGGGATAGCTGGTCTGTCAAATTATAATAGAGACAGTAGATCTAGCTGGTCTGTCATAATATGATAGTGACAGTAGATCTAGCTGGTCTGTCATAATATAATAGTGACAGTAGATCTAGCTGGTCTGTCATAATATAATGGAGACAAAGAGACAGTAGATCTAGCTGGTCTGTCATCATATAATAGAGACAGTAGATCTAGCTGGTCTGTCATATTATAATAGAGACAGTAGATCTAGCTGGTCTGTCATATTATAATAGAGTCAATACAATTAGCTTGTCTGTCATAGATTAATAGAGACAGTAGATCTTGCTGGTCTGTCATAATATAATAGAGACAGTAGATCTAGCTGGTCTGTCATATTATAATAGAGACAATACAATTAGCTGGTCTGTCATAGATTAATAGAGACAGTAGATCTAGCTGGTCTGTCATAATATAATAGAGACAGTAGATCTAGCTGGTCTGTCATATTATAATAGAGACGATACAATTAGCTGGTCTGTCATAATATAATAGAGACAGTTGATCTAGTTGGTCTGTCATAATATAATAGAGACAGTAGATCTAGCTTGTCTGTCATATTATAATAGAGACAGTAGATCTAGCTTGTCTGTCATATTATAATAGAGACAGTAGATATAGCTGGTCTGTCATAATATAATAGAGACAGTAGATCGACCTGGTCTGTCATAATATAATAGAGACAGTAGATCTAGCTGGTCTGTCATATTATAATAGAGACAATACAATTAGCTGGTCTGTCATAGATTAATAGAGACAGTAGATCTAGCTGGTCTGTCATAATATAATAGAGACAGTAGATCTAGCTGGTCTGTCATATTATAATAGAGACAGTACAATTAGCTGGTCTGTCATTATATAATAGAGACAGTAGTTATAGCTGGTCTGTCATAATATAATAGTGACAGTAGATATAGCTGGTCTGTCATAATATAATAGAGACAGTAGATCTACTGTTCTGTTATAATATAATAGAGACAGTAGATCTAGCTGGTCTGTCATATTATAATAGAGACAGTAGATCTAGCTGGTCTGTCATAATATAGTAGAGACAGTAGATCTAGCTGGTCTGTCATAATATAATAGAGACAGTAGATCTAGCTGGTCTGTCATAATATAATAGAGACAGTAGATCTAGCTGGTCTGTCATAATATAATAGAGACAGTAGATCTAGCTGGTCTGTCATATTATAATAGAGACAGTACAATTAGCTGGTCTGTCATAGATTAATAGAGACAGTAGATCTAGCTGGTCTGTCATAATATAATAGAGACAGTAGATCTAGCTGGTCTGTCATATTATAATAGAGACAGTACAATTAGCTGGTCTGTCATAGATTAATAGAGACAGTAGATCTAGCTGGTCTGTCATAATATAATAGAGACAGTAGATCTAGCTGGTCTGTCATATTATAATAGAGACAGTACAATTAGCTGGTCTGTCATAGATTAATAGAGACAGTAGATCTAGCTGGTCTGTCATAATATAATAGAGACAGTAGATCTAGCTGGTCTGTCATATTATAATAGAGACAATACAATTAGCTGGTCTGTCATAGATTAATAGAGACAGTAGATCTAGCTGGTCTGTCATAATATAATAGAGACAGTAGATCTAGCTGGTCTGTCATATTATAATAGAGACAGTAGATCTAGCTGGTCTGTCATAGATTAATAGAGACAGTAGATCTAGCTGGTCTGTCATAATATAATAGAGACAGTAGATCTAGCTGGTCTGTCATATTATAATAGAGACAATACAATTAGCTGGTCTGTCATAGATTAATAGAGACAGTAGATCTAGCTGGTCTGTCATAATATAATAGAGACAGTAGATCTAGCTGGTCTGTCATATTATAATAGAGACGATACAATTAGCTGGTCTGTCATAATATAATAGAGACAGTTGATCTAGTTGGTCTGTCATAATATAATAGAGACAGTAGATCTAGCTGGTCTGTCATAATATAATAGAGACAGTAGATCTAGCTTGTCTGTCATATTTTAATAGAGACAGTAGATCTAGCTTGTCTGTCATATTATAATAGAGACAGTAGATCTAGCTGGTCTGTCATAGTATAATAGAGACAGTAGTTTTAGCTGGTCTGTCAAAATATAATAGAGACAGTAGATCTAGCTGGTCTGTCATAATATAATAAAGAGAGTAGATCTAGCTGGTCTGTCATATTATAATAGAGACAGTACAATTAGCTGGTCTGTCATAATATAGTAGAGACAGTAGATCTAGCTGGTCTGTCATAATATAATAGAGACAGTAGATCTAGCTAGTCTGTCATAATATAATAGAGACAGTAGATCTAGCTTGTCTTTCATAATATAATAGAGACAGTAGATCTACCTGGTCTGTCATATTATCATAGAGACAGCAGATATAGCTGGTCTGTCATAATATAATAGAGACAGTAGATCTACCTGGTCTGTCATAATATAATAGAGACAGTAGATCTAGCTGGTCTGTCATAATATAATAAATACAGTAGATCTAGCTGGTCTGTCATATTATAATAGAGACAGTAGATCTAGCTGGTCTGTCATAATATAATAGAGACAGTAGATCTAGCTGGTCTGTCATATTATAATAGAGACAATACAATTACCTGGTCTGTCATAGATTAATAGAGACAGTAGATCTAGCTGGTCTGTCATAATATAATAGAGACAGTACAATTAGCTGGTCTGTTATTATATAATAGAGACAGTAGATCTAGCTGGTCTGTCATATTATAATTGAGACAGTAGTTTTAGCTGATCTGTCAAAATATAATAGAGACAGTAGATCTAGCTGGTCTGTCATAATATTATAGAGAGTAGATCTAGCTGGTCTGTCATAGTATAATAGAGACAGTAGAATTAGCTGGTCTGTCATAATATAATAGAGACAGTAGATCTAGCTGGTCTGTCATATTATAATAGAGACAGTAGATCTAGCTGGTCTGTCATAATATAATAGAGACAGTAGATCTACCTGGTCTGTCATCAAATAATATAGACAGTAGATCTAGCTGATCTGTCATAATATAATAGAGACAGTAGATCTAGCTGGTCTGTCAAAATACAATAGAGACAGTAGATCTAGATGGTCTGTCATAATACAATAGAGACAGTAGATCTAGCTGGTCTGTATTATTATAATAGAGACAGTAGATCTAGCTGGTCTGTCATTATATAATAGAGACAGTAGATCTAGCTGGTCTGTAATATTATAATAGAGACAGTAGATCTAGCTGGTCTGTCATAATATAATGGAGACAGTAGATCTAGCTGGTCTGTCATAATATAATGGAGACAGTAGATCTAGCTGGTCTGTCATCAAATAATAGAGACAGTAGATCTAGCTGATCTGTCATAATATAATAGAGACAGTAGATCTAGCTGGTCTGTCAAAATACAATAGAGACAGTAGATCTAGATGGTCTGTCATAATACAATAGAGACAGTAGATCTAGCTGGTCTGTATTATTATAATAGAGACAGTAGATCTAGCTGGTCTGTCATATTATAATAGAGATAGTAGATCTAGCTGGTCTGTCTTAATATAATAGAGACAGTAGATCTAGCTGGTCTGTCATAATATAATGGAGACAGTAGATCTAGCTGGTCTGTCATAATATAATGGAGACAGTAGATCTAGCTGGTCTGTCATATTATAATAGAGACAGTAAATCTAGCTGGTCTGTCATATTATAATAGAGACAGTAGATCTAGCTTGTCTGCCATATTATAATAGAGACAGTAGATCTAGCTGGTCTTTCATAATATAATAGTGACAGTAGATCTAGCTGTTCTGTCATAATATAATGGAGACAGAGACAGTAGATCTAGCTGGTCTGTCATATTATAATAGAGACAGTAGATCTAGCTGGTCTGTCATCATATAATAGAGACAGTAGATGTAGCTTGTCTGTTATAATATAATAGAGACAGTAGATCTAGCTGGTCTGTCATATTATAATCGAGACAGTAGATCTAGCTGGTCTGTCATAATATAATAGAGACAGTAGTCCAGCTGTCTGTTATAATATAATAGAGACAGTAGATCTAGCTGGTCTGTCATATTATAATCGAGACAGTAGATCTAGCTGGTCTGTCATAATATAATAGAGACAGTAGTCCAGCTGGTCTGTCATAATATAATAGAGACAGTAGATCTAGCTGGTCTGTCATATTATAATAGAGACTGTAGATCTAGATGGTGTGTCATAATATAATAGAGACAGTAGATCTAGCTGGTCTGTCATAATATTATAGAGACAGTAGATCTAGCTGGTGTGTCATAATATAATAGAGACAGTAGATCTAGCTGGTCTGTCATATTATAATAGAGACAGTAGATCTAGCAGGTCTGTCATAATATAATAGAGACAGTAGATCTAGCTGGTCTGTCATAATATAATAGAGACAGTAGATCTAGCTGGTCTGTCATAATATAATAAAGAGAGTAGATCTAGCTGGTCTGTCATTATATAATAGAGACAGTAGTTATAGCTGGTCCTTCATAATATAATAGTGACAGTAGATATAGCTGGTCTGTCATAATATAATAGAGACAGTAGATCTACCTGTTCTGTCATATTATAATAGAGACAGTAGATTTAGCTGGTCTGTCATATTATAATAGAGACAGTACAATTAGCTGGTCTGTCATAATATAATAGAGACAGTAGATCTAGCTGGTCTGTCATAATATAATAGAGACAGTAGATCTAGCTAGTCTGTCATAATATAGAGACAGTAGATCTAGCTGGTCTTTCATAATATAATAGAGACAGTAGATCTAGCTTGTCTGTCATATTATCATAGAGACAGCAGATATAGCTGGTCTGTCATAATATAATAGAGACAGTAGATCGACCTGGTCTGTCATAATATAATAGAGAAAGTAGATCTAGCTGGTCTGTCATATTATAATAGAGACAATACAATTAGCTGGTCTGTCATTGATTAATAGAGACAGTAGATCTAGCTGGTCTGTCATAATATAATAGAGACAGTAGATCTAGCTGGTCTGTCATATTATAATAGAGACAATACAATTAGCTGGTCTGTTATTATATAATAGAGACAGTAGTTATAGCTGGTCCTTCATAATATAATAGTGACAGTAGATATAGCTGGTCTGTCATAATATAGTAGAGACAGTAGATCTAGCTGGTCTGTCATAATATAATAGAGACAGTAGATCTAGCTAGTCTGTCATAATATAGAGACAGTAGATCTAGCTTGTCTTTCATAATATAATAGAGACAGTAGATCTAGCTTGTCTGTCATATTATCATAGAGACAGCAGATATAGCTGGACTGTCATAATATAATAGAGACAGTAGATCGACCTGGTCTGTCATAATATAATAGAGACAGTAGATCTAGCTGGTCTGTCATATTATAATAGAGACAATACAATTAGCTGGTCTGTCATTGATTAATAGAGACAGTAGATCTAGCTGGTCTGTCATAATATAATAGAGACAGTAGATCTAGCTGGTCTGTCATATTATAATAGAGACAGTACAATTAGCTGGTCTGTTATTATATAATAGAGACAGTAGTTATAGCTGGTCCTTCATAATATAATAGTGACAGTAGATATAGCTGGTCTGTCATAATATAGTAGAGACAGTAGATCTAGCTGGTCTGTCATAATATAATAGAGACAGTAGATCTAGCTGGTCTGTCATAGTATAATAGAGACAGTAGTTCTAGCTGATCTGTCAAAATATAATAGAGACAGTAGATCTAGCTGGTCTGTCATAATATAATAGAGACAGTAGATCTAGCTGATCTGTCAAAATATAATAGAGACAGTAGATCTAGCTGCTCTGTCATATTATAATAGAGACAGTACAATTAGCTGGTCTGTCATAGATTAATAGAGACAGTAGATCTAGCTGGTCTGTCATTATATAATAGCGACAGTAGATCTACCTGGTCTGTCATATTATAATAGAGACAATACAATTAGCTTGTCTGTCATATTTTAATAGAGACAGTAGATCTAGCTGGTCTGTCATAATATAATAGAGACAGTAGTTCTAGCTGGTCTGTCATATTATAATAGAGACAGTAGAATTAGCTGGTCTGTCATAATATAGTAGAGACAGTAGATCTAGCTGGTCTGTCATAATATAATAGAGACAGTAGATCTAGCTGGTCTGTCATGATATAATAGAGACAGTAGATCTAGCTTGTCTTTCATAATATAATAGAGACAGTAGATCTAGCTTGTCTGTCATATTATCATAGAGACAGTAGATCTAGCTGGTCTGTCATATTATAATAGAGACAGTAGATCTAGCTGGTCTGTCATATTATAATAGAGACAGTAGATCTAGCTGGTCTGTCATATTATAATAGAGACAGTAGATCCAGCTGGTCTGTCATAATATAATAGAGACTGTAGATCCAGACTGGTCTGTCATAATATAATAGAGACAGTAGATCTAGCTGGTCTGTCATATATAATAGAGACAGTAGATCTGGCTGGTCTGTCATCATATAATAGAGACAGTAGATCTAGCTGGTCTGTCATAATATAATGGAGACAAAGAGAAAGTAGATCTAGCTGGTCTGTCATATTATAATAGAGACAGTAGGGGATAGCTGGTCTGTCAAATTATAATAGAGACAGTAGATCTAGCTGGTCTGTCATAATATGATAGTGACAGTAGATCTAGCTGGTCTGTCATAATATAATAGTGACAGTAGATCTAGCTGGTCTGTCATAATATAATGGAGACAAAGAGACAGTAGATCTAGCTGGTCTGTCATCATATAATAGAGACAGTAGATCTAGCTGGTCTGTCATATTATAATAGAGACAGTAGATCTAGCTTGTCTGTCATATTATAATAGAGACAGTACAATTAGCTGGTCTGTCATAGATTAATAGAGACAGTAGATCTAGCTGGTCTGTCATAATATAATAGAGACAGTAGATCTAGCTGGTCTGTCATATTATAATAGAGACAATACAATTAGCTGGTCTCTCATAGATTAATAGAGACAGTAGATCTAGCTGGTCTGTCATATTATAATAGAGACAGTACAATTAGCTGGTCTGTCATAATATAATAGAGACAGTAGATCTAGCTGGTCTGTCATAATATAATAGAGACAGTAGATCTAGCTTGTCTTTCATAATATAATAGAGACAGTAGATCTAGCTGGTCTGTCATATTATCATAGAGACAGCAGATATAGCTGGACTGTCATAATATAATAGAGACAGTAGATCGACCTGGTCTGTCATAATATAATAGAGACAGTAGATCTAGCTTGTCTGTCATAATATAATAAATACAGTAGATCTAGCTGGTCTGTCATATTATAATAGAGACAGTAGATCTAGCTGATCTGTCATAATATAATAGAGACAGTAGATCTAGCTGGTCTGTCATATTATAATAGAGACAATACAATTACCTGGTCTGTCATAGATTAATAGAGACAGTAGATCTAGATGGTGTGTCATAATATAATAGAGACAGTAGATCTAGCTGGTCTGTCATAATATTATAGAGACAGTAGATCTAGCTGGTGTGTCATATTATAATAGAGAGTAGATCTAGCTGGTCTGTCATAATATAATAAAGACAGTAGATCTAGCTGGTCTGTCATTATATAATAGAGACAGTAGTTATAGCTGGTCCTTCATAATATAATAGTGACAGTAGATCTAGCTGGTCTGTCATAATATAATAGAGACAGTAGATCTACCTGTTCTGTTATAATATAATAGAGACAGTAGATCTAGCTGGTCTGTCATATTATAATAGAGACAGTAGAATTAGCTGGTCTGTCATAATATAGTAGAGACAGTAGATCTAGCTTGTCTGTCATAATATAATAAAGACAGTAGATCTAGCTGGTCTGTCATAATATAATAGAGACAGTAGATCTAGCTGGTCTGTCATAATATAATAGACAGTAGATCTAGCTGGTCTGTCATATTATAATAGAGACATTACAATTAGCTGGTCTGTCATAGATTAATAGAGACAGTAGATCTAGCTGGTCTGTCATAATATAATAGAGACAGTAGATCTAGCTGATCTGTCATAATATAATAGAGACAGTAGATCTAGCTGGTCTGTCAAAATATAATAGAGACAGTAGATCTAGCTGGTCTGTCATAATATAATAAAGAGAGTAGATCTAGCTGGTCTGTCATATTATAATAGAGACAGTACAATTAGCTGGTCTGTCATAATATAGTAGAGACAGTAGATCTAGCTGGTCTGTCATAATATAATAGAGACAGTAGATCTAGCTTGTCTTTCATAATATAATAGAGACAGTAGATCTAGCTTGTCTGTCATATTATCATAGAGACAGCAGATATAGCTGGACTGTCATAATATAATAGAGACAGTAGATCGACCTGGTCTGTCATAATATAATAGAGACAATAGATCTAGCTGGCCTGTCATAATATAATAGAGACAGTAGATCTAGCTGGTCTGTCATATTATAATAGAGACAATACAATTAGCTGGTCTGTCATAGATTAATAGAGACAGTAGATCTAGCTGGTCTGTCATAATATAATAGAGACAGTAGATCTAGCTGGTCTGTCATAATATAATAGAGACAGTAGATCTAGCTGGTCTGTCATAATATAATAGAGACAGTAGATCTAGCTGGTCTGTCATATTATAATAGAGACAGTACAATTAGCTGGTCTGTCATAGATTAATAGAGACAGTAGATCTAGCTGGTCTGTCATAATATAATAGAGACAGTAGATCTAGCTGGTCTGTCATATTATAATAGAGACAGTACAATTAGCTGGTGTGTCATAATATAATAGAGACAGTAGATCTAGCTGGTCTGTCATAATATAGTAGAGACAGTAGATCTAGCTGGTCTGTCATCATATAATAGAGACAGTAGATCTACCTGGTCTGTCATCAAATATTAGAGACAGTAGATCTAGCTGATCTGTCATAATATAATAGAGACAGTAGATGTAGCTTGTCTGTCATATTATAATAGAGACAGTAGATCTAGCTGGTCTGTCAGATTATAATAGAAACTGTAGATCCAGATGGTCTGTTATAATATAATAGAGACAGTAGATCTAGCTGGTCTGTCATAATATAATAGAGACAGTAGATCTAGATGATCTGTCATAATATAATAGAGACAGTAGATCTAGCTGGTCTGTCATAATATAATAGAGACAGTAGATCTAGCTGGTCTGTCATAATATAATAGAGACAGTAGATCTAGCTGGTCTGTCATATTATAATAGAGACAGTACAATTAGCTGGTCTGTCATAGATTAATAGAGACAGTAGATCTAGCTGGTCTGTCATAATATAATAGAGACAGTAGAGCTAGCTGGTCTGTCATATTATAATAGAGACAATACAATTAGCTGGTCTCTCATAGATTAATAGAGACAGTAGATCTAGCTGGTCTGTCATATTATAATAGAGACAATACAATTAGCTGGTCTGTCATAGATTAATAGAGACAGTAGATCTAGCTGGTGTGTCATATTATAATCGAGACAGTAGATCTAGCTGGTCTGTCATAATATTATAGAGACAGTAGATCTAGCTGGTGTGTCATATTATAATAGAGAGTAGATCTAGCTGGTCTGTCATAGTATAATAGAGACAGTAGTTTTAGCTGATCTGTCAAAATATAATAGAGACAGTAGATCTAGCTGGTCTGTCATAATATAATAAAGAGAGTAGATCTAGCTGGTCTGTCATATTATAATAGAGACAGTACAATTAGCTGGTCTGTCATAATATAGTAGAGACAGTAGATCTAGCTGGTCTGTCATAATATAATAGAGACAGTAGATCTAGCTGGTCTGTCATAATATAATAGAGACAGTAGATCTAGCTTGTCTGTCATATTATCATAGAGACAGCAGATATAGCTGGACTGTCATAATATAATAGAGACAGTAGATCGACCTGGTCTGTCATAATATAATAGAGACAGTAGATCTAGCTTGTCTGTCATAATATAATAAATACAGTAGATCTAGCTGGTCTGTCATATTATAATAGAGACAGTAGATCTAGCTGATCTGTCATAATATAATAGAGACAGTAGATCTAGCTGGTCTGTCATATTATAATAGAGACAATACAATTACCTGGTCTGTCATAGATTAATAGAGACAGTAGATCTAGATGGTGTGTCATAATATAATAGAGACAGTAGATCTAGCTGGTCTGTCATAATATTATAGAGACAGTAGATCTAGCTGGTCTGTCATATTATAATAGAGACAGTACAATTAGCTGGTCTGTCATAGATTAATAGAGACAGTAGATCTAGCTGGTCTGTCATAATATAATAGAGACAGTAGATCTAGCTGGTCTGTCATATTATAATAGAGACAGTACAATTAGCTGGTCTGTCATAATATAGTAGAGACAGTAGATCTAGCTGGTCTGTCATATTATCATAGAGACAGCAGATATAGCTGGACTGTCATAATATAATAGAGACAGTAGATCTAGCTGGTCTGTCATAATATAATAGTGACAGTAGATCTAGCTGTTCTGTCATAATATAATGGAGACCGAGACAGTAGATCTAGCTGGTCTGTCATATTATAATAGAGACAGTAGATCTAGCTGGTCTGTCATCATATAATAGAGACAGTAGATCTACCTGGTCTGTCATCAAATATTAGAGACAGTAGATCTAGCTGATCTGTCATAATATAATAGAGACAGTAGATCTAGCTGGTCTGTCATATTATAATAGAAACTGTAGATCCAGATGGTCTGTTATAATATAATATAGACAGTAGATCTAGCTGGTCTGTCATATTATAATCGAGACAGTAGATCTAGCTGGTCTGTCATAATATAATAGAGACAGTAGGTCCAGCTGGTCTGTCATAATATAATAGAGACAGTAGATCTAGCTGGTCTGTCATAGTATAATAGAGACAGTAGTTTTAGCAGATCTGTCAAAATATAATAGAGACAGTAGATCAAGCTGGTCGATCATATTTTAATAGAGACAGTAGATCTAGCTGGTCTGTCATAGTATAATAGAGACAGTAGTTTTGGCTGATCTGTCAAAATATAATAGAGACAGTAGATCTAGCTGGTCTGTCATAATATAATAGAGACAGTAGATCTAGCTGGTCTGTCATATTATAATAGAGACAATACAATTAGCTGGTCTGTCATAGATTAATAGAGACAGTAGATCTAGCTGGTCTGTCATAATATAATAGAGACAGTAGATCTAGCTGGTCTGTCATATTATAATAGAGACAGTAGATCTACCTGGTCTGTCATCAAATATTAGAGACAGTAGATCTAGCTGATCTGTCATAATATAATAGAGACAGTAGATGTAGCTTGTCTGTCATATTATAATAGAGACAGTAGATCTAGCTGGTCTGTCACATTATAATAGAGACAGTAGATCTAGCTGGTCTGTCATATTATAATAGAGACTGTAGATCCAGATGGTCTGTTATAATATAATAGAGACAGTAGATCTAGCTGGTCTGTCATAATATAATAGAGACAGTAGTCCAGCTGGTCTGTCATAATATAATAGAGACAGTAGATCTAGCTGGTCTGTCATAATATAATATAATAGAGACAGTAGATCTAGCTGGTCTGTCATAATATAATATAATAGAGACAGTAGATCTAGCTGGTCTGTCATAATATAATAGAGACAGTAGATCTAGCTGGTCTGTCATATTATAATAGAGACAGTACAATTAGCTGGTCTGTCATAGATTAATAGAGACAGTAGATCTTGCTGGTCTGTTATAATATAATAGAGACAGTAGATCTAGCTGGTCTGTCATATTATAATAGAGACAATACAATTAGCTGGTCTGTCATAGATTAATAGAGACAGTAGATCTAGCTGGTCTGTCATAATATAATAGACAGTAGATCTAGCTGGTCTGTCATAATATAATAGACAGTAGATCTAGATGGTCTGTCATATTATAATAGAGACAGTACAATTAGCTGGTCTGTCATAATATAGTAGAGACAGTAGATCTAGCTGGTCTGTCATAATATAATAGAGACAGTAGATCTAGATGATCTGTCATAATATAATAGAGACAGTAGATCTAGCTGGTCTGTCATAATATAATAGAGACAGTAGATCTAGCTGGTCTGTCATAATATAATAGATACAGTAGATCTAGCTTGTCTGTCATATGATAATAGAGACAGTACAATTAGCTGGTCTGTCATAGATTAATAGAGACAGTAGATCTTGCTGGTCTGTCATAATATAATAGAGACAGTAGATCTAGCTGGTCTGTCATAGATTAATAGAGACAGTAGATCTAGCTCGTCTGTCATATTATAATAGAGACAGTACAATTAGCTGGTCTGTCATAATATAGTAGAGACAGTAGATCTAGCTGGTGTGTCATATTATAATCGAGACAGTAGATCTAGCTGGTCTGTCATAATATTATAGAGACAGTAGATCTAGCTGGTGTGTCATATTATAATAGAGAGTAGATCTAGCTGGTCTGTCATAGTATAATAGAGACAGTAGTTTTAGCTGATCTGTCAAAATATAATAGAGACAGTAGATCTAGCTGGTCTGTCATAATATAATAAAGAGAGTAGATCTAGCTGGTCTGTCATATTATAATAGAGACAGTACAATTAGCTGGTCTGTCATAATATAGTAGAGACAGTAGATCTAGCTGGTCTGTCATAATATAATAGAGACAGTAGATCTAGCTGGGTGGTCATAATATAATAGAGACAGTAGATCTAGCTTGTCTGTCATATTATCATAGAGACAGCAGATATAGCTGGACTGTCATAATATAATAGAGACAGTAGATCGACCTGGTCTGTCATAATATAATAGAGACAGTAGATCTAGCTTGTCTGTCATAATATAATAAATACAGTAGATCTAGCTGGTCTGTCATATTATAATAGAGACAGTAGATCTAGCTGATCTGTCATAATATAATAGAGACAGTAGATCTAGCTGGTCTGTCATATTATAATAGAGACAATACAATTACCTGGTCTGTCATAGATTAATAGAGACAGTAGATCTAGATGGTGTGTCATAATATAATAGAGACAGTAGATCTAGCTGGTCTGTCATAATATAATAGAGACAGTAGATCTAGCTGGTCTGTCATATTATAATAGAGACAGTAGATCTACCTGGTCTGTCATCAAATATTAGAGACAGTAGATCTAGCTGATCTGTCATAATATAATAGAGACAGTAGATCTAGCTGGTCTGTCATATTATAATAGAGACAGTACAATTAGCTGGTCTGTCAGATTAATAGAGACAGTAGATCTAGCTGGTCTGTCATAATATAATAGAGACAGTAGATCTAGCTGGTCTGTCATATTATAATAGAGACAGTACAATTAGCTGGTCTGTCATAATATAGTAGAGACAGTAGATCTAGCTGGTCTGTCATATTATCATAGAGACAGCAGATATAGCTGGACTGTCATAATATAATAGAGACAGTAGATCTAGCTGGTCTGTCATAATATAATAGTGACAGTAGATCTAGCTGTTCTGTCATAATATAATGGAGACAGAGACAGTAGATCTAGCTGGTCTGTCATATTATAATAGAGACAGTAGATCTAGCTGGTCTGTCATCATATAATAGAGACAGTAGATCTACCTGGTCTGTCATCAAATAATATAGACAGTAGATCTAGCTGATCTGTCATAATATAATAGAGACAGTAGATGTAGCTTGTCTGTTATAATATAATAGAGACAGTAGATCTAGCTGGTCTGTCATATTATAATAGAGACAGTAGATCTACCTGGTCTGTCATCAAATATTAGAGACAGTAGATCTAGCTGATCTGTCATAATATAATAGAGACAGTAGATGTAGCTTGTCTGTCATATTATAATAGAGACAGTAGATCTAGCTGGTCTGTCATATTATAATAGAGACAGTAGATCTAGCTGGTCTGTCATATTATAATAGAGACTGTAGATCCAGATGGTCTGTTATAATATAATAGAGACAGTAGATCTAGCTGGTCTGTCATAATATAATAGAGACAGTAGTCCAGCTGGTCTGTCATAATATAATAGAGACAGTAGATCTAGCTGGTCTGTCATATTATAATAGAGACAGTAGATCTAGCTGGTCTGTCATCAAATATTAGAGACAGTAGATCTAGCTGATCTGTCATAATATAATAGAGACAGTAGATGTAGCTTGTCTGTCATATTATAATAGAGACAGTAGATCTAGCTGGTCTGTCATATTATAATAGAGACTGTAGATCCAGATGGTCTGTTATAATATAATAGAGACAGTAGATCTAGCTGGTCTGTCATATTATAATCGAGACAGTAGATCTAGCTGGTCTGTCATAATATAATAGAGACAGTAGTCCAGCTGGTCTGTCATAATATAATAGAGACAGTAGATCTAGCTGGTCTGTCATATTATAATAGAAAGTAGATCTAGCTGGTCTGTCATAATATTATAGAGACAGTAGATCTAGCTGGTGTGTCATATTATAATAGAGACAATACAATTAGCTGGTCTGTCATAGATTAATAGAGACAGTAGATCTAGCTGGTCTGTCATATTATAATAGAGACTGTAGATCCAGATGGTCTGTCATAATATAATAGAGACAGTAGATGTAGCTTGTCTGTCATATTATAATAGAGACAGTAGATCTAGCTGATCTGTCATAATATAATAGAGACAGTAGATGTAGCTTGTCTGTCATATTATAATAGAGACAGTAGATCTAGCTGGTCTGTCATATTATAATAGAGACAGTAGATCTAGCTGGTCTGTCATATTATAATAGAGACTGTAGATCCAGATGGTCTGTTATAATATAATAGAGACAGTAGATCTAGCTGGTCTGTCATAATATAATAGAGACAGTAGTCCAGCTGGTCTGTCATAATATAATAGAGACAGTAGATCTAGCTGGTCTGTCATATTATAATAGAGACAGTAGATCTAGCTGGTCTGTCATCAAATATTAGAGACAGTAGATCTAGCTGATCTGTCATAATATAATAGAGACAGTAGATGTAGCTTGTCTGTCATATTATAATAGAGACAGTAGATCTAGCTGGTCTGTCATATTATAATAGAGACTGTAGATCAGATGGTCTGTTATAATATAATAGAGACAGTAGATCTAGCTGGTCTGTCATAATATAATAGAGACAGTAGTCAGCTGGTCTGTCATAATATAATAGAGACAGTAGATCTAGCTGGTCTGTCATATTATAATAGAGACAGTAGATCTAGCTGGTCTGTCATCAAATATTAGAGACAGTAGATCTGCTGATCTGTCATAATATAATAGAGACAGTAGATGTAGCTTGTCTGTCATATTATAATAGAGACAGTAGATCTAGCTGGTCTGTCATATTATAATAGAGACTGTAGATCCAGATGGTCTGTTATAATATAATAGAGACAGTAGATCTAGCTGGTCTGTCATATTATAATCGAGACAGTAGATCTAGCTGGTCTGTCATAATATAATAGAGACAGTAGTCAGCTGGTCTGTCATAATATAATAGAGACAGTAGATCTAGCTGGTCTGTCATATTATAATAGAGAAAGTAGATCTAGCTGGTCTGTCATAATATTATAGAGACAGTAGATCTAGCTGGTGTGTCATATTATAATAGAGACAGTAGATCTAGCTGGTCTGTCATAGATTAATAGAGACAGTAGATCTAGCTGGTCTGTCATAATATAATAGAGACAGTAGATTTAGCTGGTCTGTCATATTATAATAGAGACAGTACAATTAGCTGGTCTGTCATAATATAGTAGAGACAGTAGATCTAGCTGGTGTGTCATATTATAATCGAGACAGTAGATCTAGATGGTGTGTCATAATATAATAGAGACAGTAGATCTAGCTGGTCTGTCATAATATTATAGAGACAGTAGATCTAGCTGGTGTGTCATATTATAATAGAGAGTAGATCTAGCTGGTCTGTCATAATATAATAAAGAGTAGTTATAGCTGGTCCTTCATAATATAATAGTGACAGTAGATATAGCTGGTCTGTCATAATATAATAGAGACAGTAGATCTACCTGTTCTGTTATAATATAATAGAGACAGTAGATCTAGCTGGTCTGTCATATTATAATAGAGACAGTAGAATTAGCTGGTCTGTCATAATATAATAGACAGTAGATCTAGCTGGTCTGTCATATTATAATAGAGACAGTAGATCTAGCTGGTCTGTCATAATATAATAGAGACAGTAGATCTCGCTGGTCTGTCATAATATAATAGACAGTAGATCTAGCTGGTCTGTCATATTATAATAGAGACAGTACAATTAGCTGGTCTGTCATAGATTAATAGAGACAGTAGATCTAGCTGGTCTGTCATAATATAATAGAGACAGTAGATCTAGCTGATCTGTCATAATATAATAGAGACAGTAGATCTAGCTGGTCTGTCATATTATAATAGAGACAGTACAATTAGCTGGTCTGTCATAGATTAATAGAGACAGTAGATCTAGCTGGTCTGTCATAATATAATAGAGACAGTAGATCTAGCTGGTCTGTCATAATATAATATAATAGAGACAGTAGATCTAGCTGGTCTGTCATAATATAATATAATAGAGACAGTATATCTAGCTGGTCTGTCATATTATAATAGAGACAGTACAATTAGCTGGTCTGTCATAGATTAATAGAGACAGTAGATCTAGCTGGTCTGTCATAATATAATAGAGACAGTAGATCTAGCTGGTCTGTCATATTATAATAGAGACAGTACAATTAGCTGGTCTGTCATAATATAGTAGAGACAGTAGATCTAGCTGGTCTGTCATAATATAATAGAGACAGTAGATCTAGCTTGTCTTTCATAATATAATAGAGACAGTAGATCTAGCTTGTCTGTCATAATATAATAAATACAGTAGATCTAGCTGGTCTGTCATCATATAATAGAGACAGTAGATCTAGCTGGTCTGTAATATTATAATAGAGACAGTAGATCTAGCTGGTCTGTCATAATATAATAGAGACAGTAGATCTAGCTGGTCTGTCATAATATAATAGAGACAGTAGATCTAGCTGGTCTGTCATAATATAATAGTGACAGTAGATATAGCTGGTCTGTCATAATATAATAGAGACAGTAGATCAGGCTGGTCTGTCATATTATAATAGAGACAGTAAATCTAGCTGGTCTGTCATATTATAATAGAGACAGTAGATCTAGCTGGTCTGTCATATTATAATAGAGACAGTAGATCTAGCTGGTCTGTCATAATATAATAGTGACAGTAGATCTAGCTGTTCTGTCATAATATAATGGAGACAGAGACAGTAGATCTAGCTGGTCTGTCATATTATAATAGAGACAGTAGATCTAGCTGGTCTGTCATCATATAATAGAGACAGTAGATCTACCTGGTCTGTCATCAAATATTAGAGACAGTAGATCTAGCTGATCTGTCATAATATAATAGAGACAGTAGATGTAGCTTGTCTGTCATATTATAATAGAGACAGTAGATCTAGCTGGTCTGTCATATTATAATAAAGACAGTAGATCTAGCTGGTCTGTCAGAATACAATAAAGACAGTAGATCTAGCTGGTCTGTCAGAATACAATAAAGACAGTAGATCTAGCTGGTCTGTCATAATACAATAGAGACAGTAGATCTAGCTGGTCTGTCATATTATAATAAAGACAGTAGATCTAGCTGGTCTGTCATAATACAATAGAGACAGTAGATCTAGCTGGTCTCATATTATAATAGACACAGTAGATCTAGCTGGTCTCATATTATAATAGAGACAGTAGATCTAGCTGGTCTGTCATAATACAATAAAGACAGTAGATCTAGCTGGTCTGTCATAGTACAATAGACACAGTAGACCTAGCTGGTCTGTCATAATATAATGGAGACAAAGAGACAGTAGATCTAGCTGGTCTGTCAACATATACATATACTAGAGACAGTAGATCTAGCTGGTCTGTCATAATAGAGACAGTAGATCTAGCTGGTCTGTCATCATATAATAGAGACAGTAGATCTAGCTGGTCTGTCATAATACAATAGAGACAGTAGATCTAGCTGGTCTGTCATAATATAATGGAGACAAAGAGACAGTAGATCTAGCTGGTCTGTCATAATATAATGGAGACAAAGAGACAGTAGATCTAGCTGGTCTGTCATATTATA
This sequence comes from Oncorhynchus tshawytscha, assembly GCF_018296145.1. Taxonomy (NCBI): domain Eukaryota; kingdom Metazoa; phylum Chordata; class Actinopteri; order Salmoniformes; family Salmonidae; genus Oncorhynchus; species Oncorhynchus tshawytscha. Next base: position 46,700 of record NW_024609088.1, on the reverse strand, counting down.
ATAGAGACAGTAGATCTAACTGGTCTATCATATTATGATAGTGACAGTAGATCTAGCTGGTCTGTCATAATATAATATAGACAGTAGATCTAGCTGGTCTGTCATATTATAAAAGAGACAGTAGATCTAGCTGGTCTGTCATATTATAATAGAGACAGTAGATCTATCTGGTCTGTCATATTATAATAGAGACAGTAGATCTAGCTGGTCTGTCATATTATAATAAAGACAGTAGATCTAGCTGGTCTGTCATAATACAATAGAGACAGTAGATCTAGCTGGTCTCATATTATAATAGACACAGTAGATCTAGCTGGTCTCATATTATAATAGAGACAGTAGATCTAGCTGGTCTGTCATAATACAATAAAGACAGTAGATCTAGCTGGTCTGTCATAGTACAATAGACACAGTAGACCTAGCTGGTCTGTCATAATATAATGGAGACAAAGAGACAGTAGATCTAGCTGGTCTGTCAACATATACTAGAGACAGTAGATCTAGCTGGTCTGTCATAATAGAGACAGTAGATCTAGCTGGTCTGTCTTATTATAATAGACAGTAGATCCAGCTGGTCTGTCATAATATGAGACAGTAGATCTAGCTTGTCTGTCATAATATAATAGAGACAGTAGATCTAGCTGGTCTGTCATAATATAATAGAGACAGTAGATCTAGCTGGTCTGTCATAACATAATAGAGACACTAGATCTAGCTGATCTGTCATATTATAATAGAGACAGTAGATCAAGCTGGTCTGTCATAATACAATAGAGAAAGTAGATCTAGCTGGTCTGTCATATCATCATATAGTCAATAGATACAGCTGGTCTGTCAAAATATAATAGAGACACTAGATCTAGCTGGTCTGTCATATCATCATATAGTCAATAGATCCAGCTGGTCTGTCATAATATAATAGAGACAGTAGATCTAGCTGATCTGTCATTTACTATAGAGACAGTAGATCTAGCTGGTCTGTCATTTACTCTAGAGACAGTAGATCAAGCTGGTCTGTCATAATACAATAGAGAAAGTAGATCTAGCTGGTCTGTCATATTATAATTTAGTCAATAGATCAAGCTGATCTGTCATATTATAATATAGTCAATAGATACAGCTGGTCTGTCAAAATATAATAGAGACACTAGATCTAGCTGGTCTGTCATATCATCATATAGCCAATAGATCCAGCTGGTCTGTCATAATATAATAGAGACAGTAGATCTAGCTGATCTGTCATTTACTATAGAGACAGTAGATCTAGCTGGTCTGTCATTTACTATAGAGACAGTAGATCTAGCTGGTCTGTCATATTATAATAGAGACAGTAGATCTAGCTGGTCTGTCATAATACAATAGAGACAGTAGATCTAGCTGGTCTGTCATAATATATAGAGACAGTGGATCAGCTGGTCTGTCATTTACTATAGAGACAGTAGATCTAGCTGGTCTGTCATAATATAATAGAGAGTGATCTAGCTGGTCTGTCATTTGTATAGAGACAGTAGATCTAGCTGGTCTGTCATAATATAATGGAGACAAAGACAGTAGTCTAGCTGGTCTGTCACAATATAATGGAGACAAAGAGACAGTAGATCTAGCTGGTCTGTCATAAATAGAGACAGTAGATCTAGCTGGTCTGTCATAATACAATAGAGACAGTAGATCTAGCTGGTCTGTCATAATATAATGGAGACAAAGACAGTAGATCTAGCTGGTCTGTCATAATATAATAGAGACAGTAGATCTAGCTGGTCTGTCATATTATAATAGAGACAGTAGATCTAGCTGGTCTGTCATATTATGATAGTGACAGTAGATCTAGCTGGTCTGTAATAGTATAATGGAAACAAAGAGACAGTAGATCTAGCTGGTCTGTCATATTATAATAGAGACAGTAGATCTAGCTGGTCTGACATAATACAATAGAGACAGTAGATCTAGCTGGTCTGTCATAATAGAAACAGTAGATCTAGCTGGTCTGTCATAATAGAAACAGTAGATCTAGCTCGTCTGTCATATTATAATAGAGGCAGTAGATCCAGCTGGTCTGTCATAATATAATAGAGACATTAGATCTAGCTGGTCTGTAATATTATAATAGAGACAGTAGATCTAGCTGGTCTGTCATAATACAATAGACAGTAGATCTAGCTGGTCTGTCATAATACAATAGAGACAGTAGATCTAGCTGGTCTGTCATAATAGAAACAGTAGATCCAGCTGGTCTGTCATAATAGAGGCAGTAGATCCAGCTGGTCTGTCATAATATAATAGAGACAGTAGATCTAGCTGGTCTGTAATTTTATAATAGAGACAGTAGATCTAGCTGGTCTGTCATAATACAATAGAGACAGTAGATCTAGCTGGTCTGTCATAATAGAAACAGTAGATCTAGCTGGTCTGTCATAATAGAAACAGAAGATCTAGCTCGTCTGTCATATTATAATAGAGGCAGTAGATCCAGCTGGTCTGTCATAATATGAGACAGTAGATCTAGCTGGTCTGTCATCATATAATATAGACAGTAGATCTAGCTGGTCTGTAATATTATATCAGAGACAGTAAATCTAGCTGGTCTGTCATAATATAGAGACAGTAGATCTAGCTTGTCTGTCATAATATAATAGAGACAGTAGATCTAGCTTGTCTGTCATAATATAATAGAGACAGTAGATCTAGCTGGTCTGTCATAATATAATGGAGACAAAGAGACAGTAGATCTAGCTGGTCTGTCATCATATAATAGAGACAGTAGATCTAGCTGGTCTGTCATCATATAATAGAGACAGTAGATCTAGCTGGTCTGTCATCATATAATAGAGACAGTAGATCTAGCTGGTCTGTCATCATATAATAGAGACAGTAGATCTAGCTGGTCTGTCATAATACAATAGAGGCAGTAGATCTAGCTGGTCTGTCATAATATAATGGAGACAAAGAGACAGTAGATCTAGCTGGTCTGTCATATTATGATAGTGACAGTAGATCTAGCTGGTCTGTAATAGTATAATGGAAACAAAGAGACAGTAGATCTAGCTGGTCTGTCATAATATAATATAGACAGTAGATTAGCTGGTCTGTCATAATATAATGGAGACAAAGAGACAGTAGATCTAGCTGGTGTCATATACAATAGAGGCAGCAGATCCAGCTGGTCTGTCATAATACAATAGAGACAGTAGATCAATAATATAATAGAGACAGTAGATCTAGCTGGTCTGTCATAATAATAGAGAGACAGTAGATCTAGCTGGTCTGTCATATTATAATAGTGACAGTAGATCTAGCTGGTCTGTCATAATATAATAGAGACAGTAGACGTTTTGGTCTGTCATTATAGAAACAGTAGATCTAGCAGGGGTGTCATTTTACAATAGAGACAGTAGATCTAGCTGGTCTGTCATAATATAATAGAGACAGTAGATCTAGCTGGTCTGACATAATATAATAGACAAAGACAGTAGATCTAGCTGGTCTGTCATATTATAATAAACAGTAGATCTAGCTGGTCTGTCATATATAGAAGAGACAGTAGATCTAGCTGGTCTGTCATAATATAATAGAGACAGTAGATCTAGCTGGTCTGTCATAATATAATAGAGACAGTAGATCTAGCTGGTCTGTAATATTATAATAGACAAAGACAGTAGATCCAGCTGGTCTGTCATAATATGAGACAGTAGATCTAGCTGGTCTGTCATATATAATATAGACAGTAGATCTAGCTGGTCTGTCACAATATAATATAGACAGTAGATCTAGCTGGTCTGTCATAATAGAAACAGTAGATCTAGCTTGTCTGTCTTATTATAATAGAGACAGTAGATCCAGCTGGTCTGTCATAATATAATAGAGACAGTAGATCTAGCTGGTCTGTCATAATATAATAGAGACAGTAGATCTAGCTGGTCTGTAATATTATATCAGAGACAGTAGATCTAGCTGGTCTGTCATAATATAATAGAGACATTAGATCTAGCTGGTCTGTCATATATAATAGAGACAGTAGATCTAGCTGTCTGTCATAATATAATAGAGACAGTAGATCCAGCTGGTCTGTCATAATATAATAGAGACAGTAGATCTAGCTGGTCTGTCATAACATAATAGAGTCAATAGATCAAGCTGGTCTGTCATATTATAATATAGTCAATAGATCTAGCTGGTCTGTCAAAATATAATAGAGACAGATCTAGCTGGTCTGTCATAATATAATAGAGACAGTAGATCTAGCTGGTCTGTCATAATATAATAGAGACAGGATCTAGCTGATTCTGTCATTTACTATAGAGACAGTAGATCTAGCTGGTCTGTCATTATAATAGAGACAGTAGATCTAGCTGGTCTGTCATATTATAATAGAGACAGTAGATCTAGCTGGTCTGTCATAATATAATAGAGAGAGTAGATCTAGCTGGTCTGTCATTTACTATAGAGACAGTAGATCTAGCTGGTCTGTCATAATACAATAGAGACAGTAGATCTAGCTGGTCTGTCATAATATAATAGAGACAGTAGATCTAGCTGGTCTGTCATAGTATAATGGAAACAAAGAGACAGTAGATCTAGCTGGTCTGTCATATTATAATAGAGACAGTAGATCTAGCTGGTCTGTCATAATACAATAGAGAGAGTAGATCTAGCTGGTCTGTCAAAATACAATAGAGACAGTAGATCTAGCTGGTCTATCATATTATAATAGAGACAGTAGATCTAGCTGGTCTGTCATATTATAATAGAGACAGTAGATCTAGCTGGTCTGTCATATTATAATAGAGACAGTAGATCTAGCTGGTCTGTCATATTATAATAGAGACAGTAGATCTAGCTGGTCTGTCATATTATAATAGAGACAGTAGATCTAGCTGGTCTGTCATAATACAATAAAGACAGTAGATCTAGCTGGTCTGTCAGAATACAATAAAGACAGATCTAGCTGGTCTGTCATAATATAATAGAGACAGTAGATCAAGCTGGTCTGTCATAAATACAATAGAGACAGTAGATCTAGCTGGTCTGTCATAATACAATAGAGACAGTAGATCTAGCTGGTCTGTCATAATAGAAACAGTAGATCTAGCTGGTCTGTCATATTACAATAGACACAGTAGATCTAGCTGGTCTGTCATAATATAAACAGTAGATCTAGCTGGTCTGTCATATATAATAGAGGCAGTAGATCTAGCTGGTCTGTCATATTACAATAGAGACAGTAGATCTAGCTGGTCTGTCATAATAGAAACAGTAGATCTAGCTGGTCTGTCATAATAGAAACAATCTAGCTGGTCTGTCATAATAGAAACAGTAGATCTAGCTGGTCTGTCATATTATAATAGAGGCAGTAGATCTAGCTGGTCTGTCATATTATAATAGAGACAGTAGATTTAGCTGGTCTGTCATAATAATAAACAGTAGATCTAGCTGGTCTGTCATATTATAATAGAGACAGTAGATCTAGCTGGTCTGTCATATTATAATAGAGACAGTAGATCTAGCTGGTCTTGTCATATTATAATAGAGACTGGTCTGACTGTCATTATAATAGAGACAGTACATCTAGCTGGTCTGTCATATTATAATAGAGACAGTAGATCTAGCTGTTCTGTCATATTATAATAGAGACAGTATATCTAGCTGGTCTGTAAAAATACAATAGAGACAGTAGATCTAGCTGGTCTGTCATATTATGAGACAGTAGATCCAGATGGTCTGTCATCATATAATAGAGACAGTAGATCTAGCTGGTCTGTCATCGTATAATAGAGACAGTAGATCTAGCTGGTCTGTCATAATATAGACAGTAGATCTAGCTGTCTGTCATCATAATAGAGACAGTAGATCTAGCTGGTCTGTCATAATAGAAACAGTAGATCTAGCAGGGGTGTCATATTATAATAGAGACAGTAGATCTAGCTGGTCTGTCATATTATAATAGAGACAGTAGATCTAGCTCGTCTGTCATATAATAGAGACAGTAGATCTAGCTGGTCTGTCATAATACAATAGAGACAGTAGATCTAGCTGGTCTGTAATATTATAATAGAGACAGTAGATCAAGCTGGTCTGTCATAATACAATAGAGACAGTAGATCTAGCTGGTCTGTCATAATACAATAGAGACAGTAGATCTAGCTGGTCTGTCATAACATAATAGAGACAGTAGATAATCTGTCATAACATAGAGACAGTAGATTAGCTGGTCTGTCATAATATAATAGAGACAGTAGATCTAGCTGGTCTGTCATAATACAATAGAGACAGTAGATCTAGCTGGTCTATCATAATACAATAGAGACAGTAGATCTAGCTGGTCTGTCATAATATAGACAGTATTTCTAGCTGGTCTGTCATAATATAATAGAGACAGTAGATCTAGCTGGTCTGTCATAATAGAAACAGTAGATCTAGCAAGGGTGTCATATTATAATAGAGACAGTAGATCTAGCTGGTCTGTCACAATATAATAGAGAAATAGATCTAGCTGGTCTGTCATCATATAATAGAGACAATAGATCTAGCTGGTCTGTCACCATATAATAGAGACAGTAGATCTAGCTGGTCTGTAATATTATAATGGAAACAAAGAGACAGTAGATCTAGCTGGTCTGTCATATTATAATAGAGACAGTAGATCTAGCTGGTCTGTCATAATACAATAGAGACAGTAGATCTAGCTAATATTATAATAGAGACAGTAGATCTAGCTGGTCTGTCATAATACAATGAGACAGTAGATCCAGCTGGTCTGTCATAATATAATAGAGACAGTAGATCTAGCTGGTCTGTCATAATATAATAGAGACAGTAGATCTAGCTGGTCTGTCATAATATAATAGAGACAGTAGATCCAGCTGGTCTGTCATAATACAATAGAGACAGTAGATCTAGCTGGTCTGTCATAATATAATAGAGACAGTAGATCTAGCTGGTCTGTCATAATATAATAGAGACAGTAGATCTAGCTGGTCTGTCATAATATAGAGAGACAGTAGATCTAGCTGGTCTGTCATTTTATAATAGAGACAGTAGATCTAGCTGGTCTGTCATCGTATAGAAACAGTAGATCTAGCAGGTCTGTCATAATACAATAGAGACAGTAGATCTAGCTGGTCTGTCATAATATAATAGAGACAGTAGATCTAGCTGGTCTGTCATAATATAATGGAGACAAAGAGACAGTAGATCTAGCTGGCCTGTCATATATAATAGAGACAGTAGATCTAGCTGGTCTGTCATAATACAATAGAGACAGTAGATCTAGCTGGTCTGTCAATAATATAATAGAGACAGTAGATCTAGCTGGTCTGTCATTTACTATAGAGACAGTAGATCTAGCTGGTCTGTCATAATACAATAGAGACAGTAGATCTAGCTGGTCTGTCATATTATAATAGAGACAGTAGATCTAGCTGGTCTGTCAGAATACAATAGAGACAGTAGATCTAGCTGGTCTGTCAGAATACAATAAAGACAGTAGATCTAGCTGGTCTGTCATAATACAATAGAGACAGTAGATCTAGCTGGTCTGTCATATTATAATAGACACAGTAGATCTAGCTGGTCTGTCATAATATACATATTAGATCTAGCTGGTCTGTCATAATATAATAGAGACAGTAGATCTAGCTGGTCTGTCATATTATAATAGAGACAGTAGATCTAGCTGGTCTGTCATAATATAATGGAGACAAAGAGACAGTAGATCTAGCTGGTCTGTCATATATAATAGAGACAGTAGATCTAGCTGGTCTGTCATAATATAATAGAGACAGTAGATCTAGCTGGTCTGTCATATTATAATAGAGACAGTAGATCTAGCTGGTCTGTCATATTATAATAGAGACAGTAGATCTAGCTGGTCTGTCATATTATAATAGAGACAGTAGATCTAGCTGGTCTGTCATAATATAATAGAGACAGTAGATCTAGCTGGTCTGTCATAATACAATGGTCTGTCAGAGACAGTAGATCTAGCTGGTCTGTCATAATATAATGAGACAGTAGATCTAGCTGGTCTGTCATAATATAATAGAGACAGTAGATCTAGCTGGTCTGTCATATTATAATAGAGACAGTAGATCTAGCTGGTCTCATATTATAATAGAGACAGTAGATCTAGCTGGTCTGTCATAATATAATATAGACAGTAGATCTAGCTGGTCTGTCATAATACAAAGACACAGTAGATCTAGCTGGTCTGTCTTATTATAATGGAGACAAAGAGACAGTAGATCTAGCTGGTCTGTCAACATATACTAGAGACAGTAGATCTAGCTGGTCTGTCATAATATAATAGAGACAGTAGATCTAGCTGGTCTGTCATATTATAATAGTGACAGTAGATCTAGCTGGTCTGTCATATTATAATAGAGACAGTAGATCTAGCTGGTCTGTCATCATATAATAGAGACAGTAGATCTAGCTGGTCTGTCATAATACAATAGAGACAGTAGATCTAGCTGGTCTGTCATAATATAATGGAGACAAAGAGACAGTAGATCTAGCTGGTCTGTCATAATATAATGGAGACAAAGAGACAGTAGATCTAGCTGGTCTGTCATATTATGATAGAGACAGTAGATCTAGCTGGTCTGTCATATTATGATAGTGACAGTAGATCTAGCTGGTCTGTCATAATATAATAGAGACAGTAGATCTAGCTGGTCTGTCATAATAGAAACAGTAGATCTAGCTTGTCTGTCTTATTATAATAGAGACAGTAGATCCAGCTGGTCTGTCATAATATGAGACAGTAGATCTAGCTGGTCTGTCATCATATAATATAGACAGTAGATCTAGCTGGTCTGTAATATTATATCAGAGACAGTAAATCTAGCTGGTCTGTCATAATATAATAGAGACAGCAGATCTAGCTTGTCTGTCATAATATAATAGAGACAGTAGATCTAGCTTGTCTGTCATAATATAATAGAGACAGTAGATCTAGCTGGTCTGTCATAATATAATAGAGACAGTAGATCTAGCTGGTCTGTCATAACATAATAGAGACACTAGATCTAGCTGATCTGTCATATTATAATAGAGACAGTAGATCAAGCTGGTCTGTCATATTATAATTTAGTCAATAGATCAAGCTGATCTGTCATATCATCATATAGCCAATAGATCCAGCTGGTCTGTCATAATATAATAGAGACAGTAGATCTAGCTGATCTGTCATTTACTATAGAGACAGTAGATCTAGCTGGTCTGTCATTTACTATAGAGACAGTAGATCTAGCTGGTCTGTCATATCATCATATAGTCAATAGATCCAGCTGGTCTGTCATAATATAATAGAGACAGTAGATCTAGCTGATCTGTCATTTACTATAGAGACAGTAGATCTAGCTGGTCTGTCATTTACTATAGAGACAGTAGATCTAGCTGGTCTGTCATAATATAATAGAGACAGTATTTCTAGCTGGTCTGTCATAATATAATGGAGACAAAGAGACAGTAGATCTAGCTGGTCTGTCATATTATAATAGAGACAGTAGATCTAGCTGGTCTGTCATAATACAATAGAGACAGTAGATCTAGCTGGTCTGTCGTAATGTAATAGGTACTATAGATCTAGCTGGTCTGTCATAATATAATAGAGAGAGTAGGTCTAGCTGGTCTGTCATTTACTATAGAGACAGTAGATCTAGCTGGTCTGTCATAATATAATAGAGACAGTAGATCTAGCTGGTCTGTCATATTATAATAGAGACAGTAGATCTAGCTGGTCTGTCATAATACAATAGAGACAGTAGATCTAGCTGGTCTGTCATAATACAATAGAGACAGTAGATCTAGCTGGTCTGTCAAAATACAATAGAGACAGTAGATCTAGCTGGTCTGTCATATTATAATAGAGACAGTACATCTAGCTGGTCTGTCATATTATAATAGAGACAGTAGATCTAGCTGGTCTGTCATATTATAATAGAGACAGTAGATCTAGCTGGTCTGTCATATTATAATAGAGACAGTAGATCTAGCTGGTCTGTCATAATACAATAAAGACAGTAGATCTAGCTGGTCTGTCAGAATACAATAAAGACAGTAGATCTAGCTGGTCTGTCAGAATACAATAAAGACAGTAGATCTAGCTGGTCTGTCATAATACAATAGAGACAGTAGATCTAGCTGGTCTGTCATATTATAATAAAGACAGTAGATCTAGCTGGTCTGTCATAATACAATAAAGACAGTAGATCTAGCTGGTCTGTCATAATACAATAGACACAGTAGATCTAGCTGGTCTGTCATAATATAATGGAGACAGTAGATCTAGCTGGTCTGTCATAATACAATAGAGTAGATCTAGCTGGTCTGTCATAATATAATGGAGACAGTAGATCTAGCTGGTCTGTCATAATACAATAGAGACAGTAGATCTAGCTGGTCTGTCAACATATACTAGAGACAGTAGATCTAGCTGGTCTGTCATAATATAATAGAGACAGTAGATCTAGCTGGTCTGTCATATTATAATAGTGACAGTAGATCTAGCTGGTCTGTCATCATATAATAGAGACAGTAGATCTAGCTGGTCTGTCATCATATAATAGAGACAGTAGATCTAGCTGGTCTGTCATAATATAATAGAGACAGTAGATCTAGCTGGTCTGTCATAATACAATAGAGACAGTAGATCTAGCTGGTCTGTCATAATATATTGGAGACAAAGAGACAGTAGATCTAGCTGGTCTGTCATAATATAATAGAGACAGTAGATCTAACTGGTCTATCATATTATGATAGTGACAGTAGATCTAGCTGGTCTGTCATAATGTAATATAGACAGTAGATCTAGCTGGTCTGTCATAATAGAAACAGTAGATCTAGCTTGTCTGTCTTATTATAATAGAGACAGTAGATCTAGCTGGTCTGTAATATTATATCAGAGACAGTAAATCTAGCTTGTCTGTCATAATATAATAGAGACAGTAGATCTAGCTTGTCTGTCATAATATAATAGAGACAGTAGATCTAGCTGGTCTGTCATAATATAATAGAGACAGTAGATCTAGCTGGTCTGTCATAATATAATAGAGACAGTAGATCTAGCTGGTCTGTCATAATACAATAGAGAAAGTAGATCTAGCTGGTCTGTCATATTATCATATAGTCAATAGATCCAGCTGGTCTGTCATAATATAATAGAGACAGTAGATCTAGCTGATCTGTCATTTACTATAGAGACAGTAGATCTAGCTGGTCTGTCATTTACTATAGAGACAGTAGATCTAGCTGGTCTGTCATAATATAATAGAGAGAGTAGGTCTAGCTGGTCTGTCATTTACTATAGAGACAGTAGATCTAGCTGGTCTGTCATAATATAATAGAGACAGTAGATCTGGCTGGTCTGTCATAATGTAATAGGTACTATAGATCTAGCTGGTCTGTCATAATATAAGAGAGACAGTAGATCTAGCTGGTCTGTCATAATATAATAGAGACAGTAGATCTAGCTGGTCTGTCATAATGTAATAGAGACAGTAGATCTAGCTGGTCTGTCATAATATAATAAACACAGTAGATCTAGCTGGTCTGTCATAATACAATAGAGACAGCCGGTCTAGCTGGTCTGTCATAATATAATAGAGATAGTAGATCTAGCTGGTCTGTCATAATATTTTAAACACAGTAGATCTAGCTGGTCTGTCATAATACAATAGAGACAGCCGGTCTAGCTGGTATGTCATAATATAGTAGAGTCAGTAGATCTAGCTGGTCTGTCATAATATAGAGACAGTAGCTCTAGCTGGTCTGTCATACTATAATAGACACAGTAGATCTAGCTGGTCTGTCATAATATAATAGAGACAGAGACAGTAGATCCATTTGGTCTGTCATAATATAATAGAGACAGAAGATCTAGCTGGTGTGTCATAATATAATAGAGACAGTAGATCTAGCTGGTCTGTCATAATATTTTAAACACAGTAGATCTTGCTGGTCTGTCAGAATATAATAGAGACAGTAGATCTAGATGGTCTGTCATAATATAATAGAGACAGTAGATCTAGCTCGTCTGTCATAATATAATAGAGGCAGTAGATCTAGCTGGTCTGTCATAATATAGAGACAGTAGATCTAGCTGGTCTGTCATAATATTATAAACACAGTAGATCTAGCTGGTCTGTCATAATATAATAGAGACAGTAGATCTAGCTGGTCTGTCATAATACAATAGAGACAGTAGATCTAGCTGATCTGTCATATTATAATAGAGAAAGTAGATCTAGCGGGTCTCTCATAATACAATAAAGACAATAGTTCTAGCTGGTATGTCATCATATAATAGAGACAGTAGATCAAGCTGGTCTGTCATATTATAATATAGTCAATAGATCCAGCTGGTCTGTCAAAATATAGAGACACTAGATCTAGCTGGTCTTACATAATATAGAGATTTTAGATCTAGCTGGTCTGTCATAATATTTTAAACACAGTAGATCTAGCTGGTCTGCCATAATATAATAGAGACAGTAGATCTAGCTGGTCTGTCATAATGTAATAGGTACTATAGATCTAGCTGGTCTGTCATAAGGTAATAGGTACTATAGATCTAGCTGGTCTGTCATAATATAATAGAGAGAGTAGGTCTAGCTGGTCTGTCATTTACTATAGAGACAGTAGATCTAGCTGGTCTGTCATAATGTAATAGGTACTATAGATCTAGCTGGTCTGTCATAATATAATAGAGAGAGTAGGTCTAGCTGGTCTGTCATTTACTATAGAGACAGTAGATCTAGCTGGTCTGTCGTAATGTAATAGGTACTATAGATCTAGCTGGTCTGTCATAATGTAATAGGTACTATAGATCTAGCTGTTCTGTCATAATATAATAGAGAGAGTAGGTCTAGCTGGTCTGTCATTTACTATAGAGGCAGTAGATCTAGCTGGTCTGTCATACTATAATAGAAACAGTAGATCCAGCTGGTCTGTCATAATATAATAGAGACAGTAGATCTATCTGGTCTGTCATCATATAATAGAGGCATTAGATCTAGCTGGTCTGTCATAATATAGACTACAATCCTATGTGAATCTATATATCCTGTGTAGATTACTATCCTGTATAGACTACTATCCTGTATAGACTACTATCCTGTATAGACTACTATCCTATATGAACCTATAGATCCTGTATAGACCACTCTCCTATATGAACCTATACATCCTATGTAGATTACTACCCTATATCGATTACTACCCTGTATAGTCTACTATCCTGTATAGACCACTCTCCTATATGAACCTATACATCCTATGTAGATTACTACCCTATATCGATTACTACCCTGTATAGTCTACTATCCTATATAGTCTACTATGCTGTATATTCGACTGTCCTATATAGTCTACTATCCTGTATAGACTACTGTCCTATATATTCTACTATCCTGTATAGACTACTGTCCTATATAGTCTACTATCCTGTATAGACTACTATCCTATATATTCTACTATCCTGTATAGACTACTATCCTATATATTCTACTATCCTGTATAGACTACTATCCTATATATTCTACTATCCTATATAGACTACTGTCCTGTATAGACTACTGTCCTGTATAGACTACTATCCTGTATAGACTACTGTCCTATATATTCTACTATCCTGTAGACTACCTTTCTATATATTCTACTATCCTATATATTCTACTATCCTGTATATTCTACTATCCTGTATATTCTACTATCCTATATAGACTACTGTCCTGTATAGACTACTGTCCTGTATAGACTACTATCTACTATATATTCTACTATCCTGTATATTCTACTATCCTGTATAGACTACTATCGTATATATTCTACTATCCTGTATATTCTACTATCCTGTATAGACTACTATCCTATATATTCTACTGTCCTGTATAGACTACTATCCTATATAGACTACTGTCCTGTATAGACTACTATCCTATATATTCTACTGTCCTATATATTCTACTATCCTGTATAGACTACTATCCTGCATGTCCTGCATAGACTACTGTCCTGCATAGACTACTGTCCTATATAGACTACTATCCTATATAGACTACTATCCTATATAGACTACTATCCTATATAGACTACTATCCTGTATAGACTACTATCCTGTATAGACTACTATCCTGTATAGACTACTGTCCTGTATAGACTACTGTCCTATATATTCTACTGTCCTGTATAGACTACTGTCCTATATATTCTACTATCCTGTATAGACTACTATCCTGTATAGACTACTATCGTATATATTCTACTATCCTGTATAGACTACTATCCTATATAGACTACTATCCTGTATAGACTACTATCCTATATAGACTACTATCCTGTATAGACTACTATCCTGTATAGACTACTGTCCTATATATTCTACTATCCTGTATAGACTACTATCCTATATAGACTACTATCCTATATAGACTACTATCCTGTATAGACTACTATCCTGTATAGACTACTATCCTGTATAGACTACTATCCTGTATAGACTACTGTCCTATATATTCTACTATCCTGTATAGACTACTATCCTATATAGACTACTATCCTATATAGACTACTGTCCTATATATTCTACTATCCTGTATAGACTACTATCCTATATAGACTACTATCCTATATAGACTACTATCCTATATAGACTACTATCCTGTATAGACTACTATCCTATATAGACTACTATCCTGTATAGACTACTATCCTATATAGACTACTATCCTATATAGACTACTATCCTGTATAGACTACTGTCCTATATATTCTACTATCCTATATAGACTACTATCCTATATAGACTACTATCCTGTATAGACTACTATCCTATATATTCTACTGTCCTGTATAGACTACTATCCGATATAGACTACTATCCTGTATAGACTACTGTCCTATATATTCTACTATCCTGTATATTCTACTATCCTGTATAGACTACTATCCTATATATTCTACTGTCCTGTATAGACTACTATCCTGTATAGACTACTATCCTGTATAGACTACTATCCTGTATAGACTACTATCCTATATATTCTACTGTCCTGTATAGACTACTGTCCTATATATTCTACTATCCTGTATAGACTACTATCCTATATATTCTACTATCCTGTATAGACTACTATCCTATATATTCTACTGTCCTGTATAGACTACTATCCTGTATAGACTACTATCCTGTATAGACTACTATCCTACTATCCTATATATTCTACTGATATATTCTACTATCCTATATATTCTACTATCCTGTATAGACTACTATCCTATATATTCTACTATCCTATATAGACTACTATCCTATATATTCTACTATCCTATATATTCTACTATCCTGTATAGACTACTATCCTATATATTCTACTGTCCTGTATATTCTACTATCCTATATATTCTACTATCCTATCCTATCCTATATACTACTATCCTATATATACTACTGTCCTATATATTCTACTATCCTATATATTCTACTATCCTATATAGACTACTATCCTGTATAGACTACTATCCTATATAGACTACTATCCTGTATAGACTACTATCCTATATATTCTACTATCCTATATACTACTATCCTATATATTCTACTATCCTATATATTCTACTATCCTATATAGACTACTATCCTATATATTCTACTATCCTATATAGACTACTATCCTATATATTCTACTGTCCTGTATAGACTACTATCCTGTATATTCTACTATCCTGTATAGACTACTATCCTATATATTCTACTGTCCTATATAGACTACTATCCTGTATAGATACTATCCTGTATAGACTACTATCCTATATATTTTACTGTCCTATATATTCTACTATCCTACTATATTCTACTATCCTAAATATTCTATCTATCCTGTCCTAATATTCTACTATCCTGTATAGACTACTATCCTATATATTCTACTGTCCTGTATAGACTACTATCCTATATATTCTACTATCCTATATATTCTACTATCCTGTATAGACTACTATCCTATATATTCTACTATCCTGTATATTCTACTGTCCTATATATTCTACTATCCTGTATATTCTACTATCCTATATATTCTACTATCCTATATAGACTACTGTCCTATATATTACTATCTACTATCCTATATAGACTCTACTATCCTGTCCTATAGACTACTGTCCTATATATTCTACTATCCTGTATAGACTACTATCCTATATATTCTACTATCCTGTATAGACTACTGTCCTATATATTCTACTATCCTGTATAGACTACTATCCTATATATTCTACTATCCTGTATAGACTACTGTCCTATATATTCTACTATCCTATATATTCTACTATCCTGTATAGACTACTATCCTATATATTCTACTATCCTGTATAGACTACTGTCCTATATATTCTACTATCCTATATATTCTACTATCCTATATATTCTACTATCCTATATATTCTACTATCCTGTACAGACTACTGTCCTATATATTCTACTATCCTGTATAGACTACTATCCTATATAGACTACTGTCCTGTATAGACTACTGTCCTGTATAGACTACTATCCTGTATAGACTACTATCCTATATAGACTACTGTCCTGTATAGACTACTGTCCTGTATAGACTACTGTCCTGTATAGACTACTATCCTGTATAGACTACTATCCTGTATAGACTACTATCCTATATATTCTACTATCCTGTACAGACTACTGTCCTATATATTCTACTATCCTGTATAGACTACTATCCTATATAGACTACTGTCCTGTATAGACTACTGTCCTATATAGACTACTATCCTGTATAGACTACTATCCTGTATAGACTACTGTCCTGTATAGACTACTAAAGGACTATTCTGCTCAAGCGGTAATTTGTATTCAGACATTTGGAACAACACAAATACATAATCATAACACAACACTATATAAATAAAATCATTAACTTAAGATTCATAAAAATCAAAAAGTAGTAAGAACTATAATAATTTTTTTAGTACATAAATAAAAATGGAATTGAATTATTACCCTATTGCTAACAAAAAACACAAATATAACTCACAAATCCTACATCACACAAATATAACTCACAAATCCTACATCACACAAATAGAATAACACGCTTATAAAGAAGAGAATGTCACTATTCGGAATATATTCAAAAATAATAATAATTGACATGGCTGCCCATGTCACCTATACCTAAATCCACCACTGACCTGAGAGGATGGGACACCACCACTCAACCCACCCTGTAACTCGTCTGATGTATCTCACACCCAAACACCTCTCTGCAGCTGCCAACAACCTCTATTTCCCGAGTCTTACGTTCCATCCCTGCAGTACAGTTGATAACTATTGTTATAAATGCTGAAGATCCAACTTTACTGAACCATATATCACTTGTTGGTTTATATCTCTGTTCTGGTACAGATCTACTACACCCCTCCTCTCAGGATCCCTCCCTCTGTTCTGGTACAGATCTACTACACCAGTCCTCTCAGGATCCCTCCCCCACTTCTGGTACAGATCTACCACACCAGTCCTCTCAGGATCCCTCTCTCTGTTCTGGTACAGATCTACTACACCAGTCCTCTCAGGATCCCTCCCCTGTTCTGGTACAGATCTACTAGTCACACCCCTCCTCTCAGGATCCCTCCCCTTGACCCATCTTCCTCTACTTTCTTCACTGCCTCAGGAAATGACAACTTCTGCTCTACTCTAACCCTGGAAACCTCAACCTGCCTCTCTCGCACGGGACACTTCTGATCCCCAGTCCCATGGGCACCCCTACAGTTAACACATACCACTACTTTCCCAATGCTACACATTCCTGTGTCTCATTCCCTTCTGCACACTTCTTACACCTCGGAACCTCCCTCCTACTCACTGCTGCTACATAGTGTCGTGACGTTGCATTAGTTAATGTGACGACTGTTGTTCATCGAATGTTTAAAGTTGCTAATTAACAAACCATATCACTTTTTTCCCCCAGACATTTTTAACTGACTCAAGCTCACCATCTTCCTCCCTCTCTTAGACCTCCTCTGCCTCTCTTTTCCCCTCCATTCCTCGTCCGTATGCCAAGTATATGTCTCCTTATTTATTTATGGATTTATTTAACCTTTATTTAACTAGTACAACAGTACATCCCACTTATAATGCAGCTGCTTCATCTTGATGTTATTCTTTGTCAAAAGCTACCACAATACTTTTCCATTTCAAACAAGCCCCGCTCTTCCAACCACCATCCCTGTCTCTGCAAAAGCTCTCCACAAAATGTCACGTCTCAATGGGGCTTCCCATGTTAAGATAGCCTTTTGTCTACTAGAGGCCTCTATCCTTCTCTATGGTGTCTGACTTCAGGTAGACATACAGTAGATGTTAAAATAGCCTTTTGTCTACTAGAGGCCTCTATCCTTCTCTATGGTGTCTGACTTTAGGTAGACATACAGTAGATGTTAAAATAGCCTTTTGTCTACTAGAGGCCTCTATCCTTCTCTATGGTGTCTGACTTCAGGTAGACAAACAGTATATGCGTGTTTCTGGCGCTACGTGGTGACGGAGCCACGTAAGTGACGCGCCTGTCTGTCAGCCGAGCCGTAGAACAAGATGGCGGACTCCTTAGCAGCGGCTCAGGGAGAGGAGAACGAACCGGAGAAAGAAGGCAAGGAGAGACGGATGGAGGGAGGTAGTGAGAGCCGGGGGTCGAAGGAGACCTCCGAGGTGACGGAGACGCTGGGGTTTTACGACAAGAAGAAAGTCCAGAAGGACAAGAAACGGAGTCTGTCTGGTGAGTACTGAAGCAGAACCTCTGAGCAGAGGAGAGCTCTCTGGTCTCGTTTCAAGCCCAGGTACTGGTTCAGGTGAGTACCAACGGAGCCCCGTCCACAAACACAGCCGGGTAGCTGGTGTGGCCATTTGATCAAATACTAAATTAATTACGGATTTAAGCATCCAAACAATAGTATGTAGTTAGTTACACAGCCAGTCAGCCAGATAACGGTGGTGGGGATGGTAGTAGTAGTAGTAGTAATACTAGCAGAAGTAGTAGTAGCGGTGGTGGTAGTAGCAGTAGTAGTAATAGTAGCAATAGTAGCAGTAGTAGCAATAGTAGCAGTAGTAGTAATAGTAGCAATAGTAGCAGTAATAGTAATAATAGTAGCAGTAGTAGCTAGTTAACAAACACAGCCAGCTAGCTAGTAGCTAACGTTAGTTACTTAATGCAGGGTTACAGCTAGCCAGCTAACTAGTTTGTTGTAGCTAGCTCCTGGACAGATGTAGATGGACAGATTGAGGAGCAGTGTGGACAGATTGAGGAGCAGTGTGGACAGATTGAGGAGCAGTGTGGACAGATTGAGGAGCAGTGTGGACAGATTGAGGTGCAGTGTGGACAGATTTAGATGGGACAGATTGAGGAGCAGTGTGGACAGATTGAGATGGACAGATTGAGGAGCAGTGTGGACAGATTTAGATGGACAGATTGAGGAGCAGTGTGGACAGATTGAGGAGCAGTGTGGACAGATTGAGGAGCAGTGTGGACAGATTGAGGAGCAGTGTGGACAGATTGAGGAGCACAATGAGGCTGACAGATTGAGGAGCAGTGTGGACAGATTTAGATGGACAGATTGAGGAGCAGTGTGACAGATTAGATGGACAGATTGAGGTGCAGTGTGGACAGATTGAGGAGCAGTGTGGACAGATTGAGGTGCAGTGTGGACAGATTTAGATGGACAGATTGAGGAGCAGTGTAGACAGTGTGATGACAGATTGAGGTAGTGTGGACAGATTTAGATGGACAGATTGAGGAGCAGTGTAGACAGATGTAGATGGACAGATTGAGGTGCAGTGTGGACAGATTGAGGTGCAGTGTGGACAGATTTAGATGGACAGATTGAGGAGCAGTGTGGACAGATTGAGGAGCAGTGTGGACAGATTTAGATGGACAGATTGAGGAGCAGTGTAGACAGATGTAGATGGACAGATTGAGGTGCAGTGTGGACAGATTTAGATGGACAGATTGAGGTGCAGTGTAGATGGACAGATTGAGGTGCAGTGTGGACAGATTTAGATGGACAGATTGAGGAGCAGTGTGGACAGATTGAGGAGCAGTGTGGACAGATTTAGATGGACAGATTGAGGAGCAGTGTAGACAGATGTAGATGGACAGATTGGGGTGCAGTGTGGACAGATTGAGGTGCAGTGTGGACAGATTTAGATGGACAGATTGAGGAGCAGTGTGGACAGATTGAGGAGCAGTGTGGACAGATTTAGATGGACAGAGAGGAGCAGTGTAGACAGATGTAGATGGACAGATTGGGGTGCAGTGTGGACAGATTGAGGTGCAGTGTGGACAGATTTAGATGGACAGATTGAGGAGCAGTGTGGACAGATTGAGGAGCAGTGTGGACAGATTTAGATGGACAGATTGAGGAGCAGTGTAGACAGATGTAGATGGACAGATTGGGGTGCAGTGTGGACAGATTGAGGTGCAGTGTGGACAGATTTAGATAGACGGATTGATGTGTGTGTGTGTGTGTGTGTGTGTGGAGATCTGTCCCTAGCGAGGTTCATGGGGGCGGAGCTGACCCGAGGATACTTCCTGGAACACAATGAGGCTAAATACACAGAGAGACGAGAGAGGGTCTATACCTGCCTCCGGATCCCCAAGGAACTAGAGAAGGTACACACACACACACACACACACCACCTTGGTTGAGGTTGACCGACTCTTTCCTCTTCCTCCCCCCCCCCAAACTCTTCCTCCCCTAACCCCCCCCCGCTCTTCCTCACCCTCCCACAACTAAATTACCGTCAAACACACGGTAATGGGGGGGCAGGAAATGGGGCTGAGCTGGACCCAAGGAAAGAAACACACCCCTAAACTAGACTAGACTTCTTCAATACAGCTAACTAACTAACCAAACACACCCCTAAACTAGACTAGCCTACTTCTATACAGCTAACTAACCAAACACACCCCTAAACTAGACTAGCCTACTACAATACAGCTAACTAACTAACCAAACACACCCCTAAACTAGACTAGCCTACTACAATACAGCTAACTAACTAACCAAACACACCCCTAAACTAGACTAGCCTACTTCAATACAGCTAACTAACCAAACACACCCCTAAACTAGACTAGCCTACTTCAATACAGTTAACTAACCAAACACACCCCTAAACTAGACTAGCCTACTACAATAGAGCTAACTAACCAACCAAACACACCCCTAAACTAGACTAGCCTACTGCAATACAGCTAACTAACCAAACACACCCCTAAACTAGACTAGCCTACTACAATACAAACTAAAGCTACTAACCAAACACACCCCTAAGCTAGACTAGCCTACTGCAATACAGCTAACTAACTAACCAAACACACCCCTAAACTAGACTAGCCTACTGCAATACAGCTAACTAACTAACCAAACACACCCCTAAACTAGACTAGCCTACTGCAATACAGCTAACTAACTAACCAAACACACCCCTAAACTAGACTAGCCTACTGCAATACAGCTAACTAACCAAACACACCCCTAAACTAGACTAGCCTACTACAATACAACTAACTAACCAAACACACCCCTAAACTAGACTAGCCTACTGCAATACAGCTAACTAACCAAACACACCCCTAAACTAGACTAGCCTACTGCAATACAGCTAACTAACTAACCAAACACACCCCTAAACTAGACTAGCCTACTACAATACAGCTAACTAACTAACCAAACACACCCCTAAACTAGACTAGCCTACTGCAATACAGCTAACTAACTAACCAAACACACCCCTAAACTAGACTAGCCTACTACAATACAGCTAACTAACTAACCAAACACACCCCTAAACTAGACTAGCCTACTTCTATACAGCTAACTAACTAACCAAACACACCCCTAAACTAGACTAGCCTACTACAATACAGTTAACTAACCAAAAATACAGCGGGTGGTCCGCCCAGTTCTACCTAGTGTTCTTAGACAACGTAGTCCTACGGGTAGTGTAACTTGGCTTGGTTCCCCCTTTTCCCACCATCAAAAACCATAACCAGAACAATACTCACAGGTGGGGACAAAGTGATATGGAGGTGCTCTAACAAAAGACAGCTCCATAAACAGAGATAGAGAGACACAGTAGGAGAGGGTGAAACACAGAGAGATAGAGAGACACAGTAGGAGAGGGTGAGACACAGAGAGACACAGTAGGAGAGGGTGAGACACAGAGAGACACAGTAGGAGATAGAGTAGGAGATAGAGAGATAGAGAGACACAGTAGGAGAGGGTGAAACACAGAGAGATAGAGAGACACAGTAGGAGAGGGTGAAACACAGAGAGATAGAGAGACACAGTAGGAGAGAGAGACACAGTAGGAGAGGGTGAAACACAGAGAGATCGAGAGACACAGTAGGAGATAGAGAGACACCGTAGGAGAGGGTGAAACACAGAGAGATAGAGACACAGTAGGAGAGGGTGAAACACAGAGAGATAGACACAGAGAGAGAAACCAGGGATGTGATACAGTAGGAGAGGGTGAAACAGAGGAGAGATTGGTGAAACAGAGAGATCGAGTTCAGAGGAAACATGGGACAGGGTTTTTAAACCAAGGGGATGTGATAATGGAAATAGGAGGTGTCTCTTCTGATTGATGATTGATTGATGATGGGGATGATGATTGATTGGTGACTGATTGGGGAGTGATGATTGATTGGTGACTGATTGGGGAGTGATGATTGATTGGTGACTGATTGGGGAGTGATGATTGATTGGTGACTGATTGGGGTGATGATTGATTGGTGACTGATTGGGGAGTGATGATTGATTGGTGACTGATTGGGGAGTGATGATTGCCACCTGTGAGGAGAGAAGGAGAGAAAAGAACACACAGGATACACACACAGGATACCTGTAACACTCCCCCTCTTCCTCCTCCTGCTCTTCCTCCCCCTGCCCTTCCCCTCCCCTTCCTCCTCCCACTCTTCCTGCCCCCTCTCCCACTCTTCCTGCCCCCTCCTCCCACTCTTCCTGCCCCCTCCTCCCCCTCCTCTCTTCCTGCCCCCTCCTCCCACTCTTCCTGCCCCCTCCTCCCACTCTTCCTGCCCCCTCCACCCACTCTTCCTGCCCCCCCTACTCCCTCTCTTCCTGCCCCCTCCTCCCTCTCTTCCTGCCCCCCGTCCTCCCTGTCTCTTCCTGCCCCAGTCACCGTCCTGCCCATGCTCTTCCTGCCCCGTAGTGAACTCCTCTTCCTGCCCCCACCGTCTAAATCTCCCTGTGTCTTCCTGCCCCCTCCTCCCTGTGTACTCTTCCTGCCCCTGTCTCTGTGTCCTGATGCTCTAAGTGAAATAAAACCACCCTAAATCTCTGTCCTCTCTTCTGTGCTCTGTAGTTGATGCTGATATAAAACCCCTAAACCTCTCACTCTTCCTGTAGTGAACCCTCTGTCCTGAACTCTCTTCCTGCCCTGTCTCTGTGTAGTTGATGCTTCCTGCCCCTCTGTGTAGTTGATGCTAAACAGTCACCATAGTGAACTCTTCCTGTCTCTGTGTAGTCCCACCATCTTCCTGCCCCCTAAATCTAAAGTTGATGCTGTAAGTCCACCATAGTGAACTAAATCTCTGTCCCCCTCCTCTGTGTAGTTGATGCTGTAAGTTCACCGTAGTGAACCCTAAATCACCTAGTGAACTAAATCCTGTCTCTGTGTAGTTGATCTTCCTGAAATAAAAACAGTCACCTCTGTCCTGAACCAGTCACCATCTAAATCTCTGTCTCTGTGTAGTTGATGCTGTAAGTGAAATAAACAGTCATCTGTAAGTGATATAAACAGTCACCAAGTCTCTCTGTCTCAGTCTTGATGATGCTGTAAGTGAAATAAACAGTCACCATAGTGAACTAAATCTCTGTCTCTGTGTAGTTGATGCTGTAAGTGATATAAACAGTCACCATAGTGAACTAAATCTCTGTCTCTCTGTGTAGTTGATGCTGTAAGTGATATAAACAGTCACCGTAGTGAACTAAATCTCTGTCTCTGTGTAGTTGATGCTGTAAGTGATATAAACAGTCACCGTAGTGAACTAAATCTCTGTCTCTGTGTAGTTGATGCTGTAAGTGATATAAACAGTCACCATAGTGAACTAAATCTCTGTCTCTCTGTGTAGTTGATGCTGTAAGTGATATAAACAGTCACCGTAGTGAACTAAATCTCTGTCTCTGTGTAGTTGATGCTGTAAGTGATATAAACAGTCACCGTAGTGAACTAAATCTCTGTCTCTGTGTAGTTGATGCTGTAAGTGATATAAACAGTCACCGTAGTGAACTAAATCTCTGTCTCTGTGTAGTTGATGCTGTTTGGGTTCTTCCTGTGTCTGGATGCCTTCCTGTACGTGTTCACCCTGCTGCCTCTCAGAGTTCTACTGGCCCTCGTCCACCTACTGACCCTACCCTGCTGTGGTCTGAGGTAACACCTACACACACCTCATCCACCTACTGACCCTACCCTGCTGTGGTCTGAGGTAACACACCTACACACACCTCATCCACCTACTGACCCTACCCTGCTGTGGTCTGAGGTAACACACCTACACACACCTCATCCACCTACTGACCCTACCCTGCTGTGGTCTGAGGTAACACACCTACACACACCTCATCAGACTACTGACCCTACCCTGCTGTGGTCTGAGGTAACACACCTACACACACCTCATCAGACTACTGACCCTACCCTGCTGTGGTCTGAGGTACCACACCTACACACACCTCATCAGACTACTGACCCTACCCTGCTGTGGTCTGAGGTAACACACCTACACACACCTCATCAGACTACTGACCCTACCCTGCTGTGGTCTGAGGTAACACACCTACACACACCTCATCCACCTACTGACCCTACCCTGCTGTGGTCTGAGGTAACACACCTACACACACCTCATCCACCTACTGACCCTACCCTGCTGTGGTCTGAGGTAACACACCTACACACACCTCATCCACCTACTGACCCTACCCTGCTGTGGTCTGAGGTAACACACCTACACACACCTCATCAGACTACTGACCCTACCCTGCTGTGGTCTGAGGTAACACACCTACACACACCTCATCAGACTACTGACCCTACCCTGCTGTGGTCTGAGGTAACACACCTACACACACCTCATCAGACTACTGACCCTACCCTGCTGTGGTCTGAGGTAACACACCTACACACACCTCATCAGACTACTGACCCTACCCTGCTGTGGTCTGAGGTAACACCCTACACACACCTCATCAGACTACTGACCCTACCCTGCTGTGGTCTGAGGTAACACACCTACACACACCTCATCCACCTACTGACCCTACCCTGCTGTGGTCTGAGGTAACACACCTACACACACCTCATCAGACTACTGACCCTACCCTGCTGTGGTCTGAGGTAACACACCTACACACACCTCATCAGACTACTGACCCTACCCTGCTGTGGTCTGAGGTAACACACCTACACACACCTCATCAGACTACTGACCCTACCCTGCTGTGGTCTGAGGTAACACCTACACACACCTCATCCACCTACTGACCCTACCCTGCTGTGGTCTGAGGTAACACACCTACACACACCTCATCCACCTACTGACCCTACCCTGCTGTGGTCTGAGGTAACACACCTACACACACCTCATCAGACTACTGACCCTACCCTGCTGTGGTCTGAGGTAACACACCTACACACACCTCATCAGACTACTGACCCTACCCTGCTGTGGTCTGAGGTAACACACCTACACACACCTCATCAGACTACTGACCCTACCCTGCTGTGGTCTGAGGTAACACACCTACACACACCTCATCAGACTACTGACCCTACCCTGCTGTGGTCTGAGGTAACACCTACACACACCTCATCAGACTACTGACCCTACCCTGCTGTGGTCTGAGGTAACACACCTACACACACCTCATCAGACTACTGACCCTACCCTGCTGTGGTCTGAGGTAACACACCATTAAACACACCTCATCAGACTACTGACCCTACCCTGCTGTGGTCTGAGGTACATAACACACCTACACAGACCTCATCAGACTACTGACCCTACCCTGCTGTGGTCTGATTAAAGATAACACAAGCTGTCCTGTACACACCTCATCAGACTACTGACCCTACCCTGCTGTGGTCTGAGGTAACACCTACTCACCTCATCAGACTACTGACCCTACCCTGCTGTGGTCTGAGGTAACTGTCTACACACACCTCATCAGACTACTGACCCTACCCAGCTGTGGTCTGAGGTAACATCATGCTACACACACCTCATCAGACTACAGTGACCCTACCCTCCAGCTGTGGTCTGTGATGTGTTGGTTTCATCATGCTAACTCTTCACACACCTCATCCAGACTACTGACCAGCCACCCTGCTGTGGTCTGAAGGTTTCACACCTGTTGTGTTACGTCATCAGACTACTGACCCTACAGCATGATGTGGTCTGAGGTCAGAGGACAGTCTGTCACAAACCTCATTATCTAGACTGCTGACCCTAACCTGCTGAGACTCTGCATGATGTAACACCTGACAGACACCTCATCAGACTACTGACCCTACCCTGCTGTGGTCTGAGGTAACACACCTACACACACCTCATCAGACTACTGACCCTAGGACAGTCTGTCATCCCTGCAGCTGTGGTCACCTGTACCTGCAGCTAATACACTCACCTGTACACACCTCAGCTTTTAACTACCTGACCCTACCTGCTGCTTTCTGAGGTACCACCTGTACCTGTACCTGCACCTCATCAGACTACCTGACCTGTACCTGCAGCTTTCTGAGGTAACTCACCTACCTGTACCTGCAGCAGACTACTCACCTGTACCCTGCAGTGGTCTGACCTGGTAACACCTCACCACCTCATCAGACTTTTACTGACCCTCCCTAGAATGGACCTGAGCTGCCACTCAGCATTAAAGATACCTATTGGGGGTAAGGTCCTGCATAGACTTGTCCTGTACATCACCTGTCTCACTACAGAAACAGGAGATAATACCTCACCTGTACCTGCAGCTTTTAATACTTCAGAAACAGGAGATAGACTAGTGTCCTGTCCTGCAGGGGGTGTAATGTACATCAAGCTGTCTGACCTGCAGTGGGTCTCCTCTCCTCCAGCCCAGGTCTGTGATGTACCTGGTTTCATCATGCTAACTCTTCTCTCTCTCCTCACCTCCACCTGGGCTTTTCTCCTCCAGCCCAGGTCTGTGACCTGTGTTGGTTTCATCACCTAACTCTTCTCCTCTCCTCCAGCTCCACAGTGGGTCTCACCTGTCCTGTACCTGCCCAGGTCTGTGATTGTTCACCTCATCATGCAACTCTTTAATACCTCACCTCCCTGTACCTGGGTCTCCTCTCCTCCAGCCAGCCCAGGTCTGTGATGCTTTTAATTTCATCATGCTAACTCTTCTCTTCTCCTCCCCTCCACAGTGGGCTTTTAATACCTCACCTCTCCTGCAGCCAGCCCAGGTCTGTGATGTGTTGAAGGGTTTCCTCACCTGTGGTTTTAATGTTACCTCACCTGAGCTACCTGGAGCTTTTAAGCCTCACCTGATGTATCACCTCACCTGAGGACCTGTCATCAAACCTATATTACCTGTACCTGCAGCTTTTAATAACACACTGAGACCTACAGCTTTTGTATCACCTGACCTGCAGCTTCATCAAACTCTATATTACCTCACCTGTATCTACACCTGTACCTGAGACCTACAGCTGATTAATACCTCACCTGTCACCTGTACCTGCAGCTTTTAATACCTCACCTGTACCTGCAGCTTTTAATACCTCACCTGTACCTGTACCTGCAGCTTTTAATACCTCACCTGTACCTGTACCTGCAGCTTTTAATACCTCACCTGTACCTGTACCTGCAGCTTTTAATACCTCACCTGTACCTGTACCTGCAGCTTTTAATACCTCACCTGTACCTGCAGCTTTTAATACCTCACCTCACCTGCAGCTTTTAATACCTCACCTGTACCTGTAGCAGCTTTTAATACCTCACCTGTACCTGCAGCTTTTAATACCTCACCTGAACCTGCAGCTTTTAATACCTCACCTCTACCTGCAGCTTTTAATACCTCACCTGAACCTGCAGCTTTTAATACCTCACCTGAACCTGCAGCTTTTAATACCTCACCTCTACCTGCAGCTTTTAATTCCTCACCTGTACCTGCAGCTTTTAATTCCTCACCTGTACCTGCAGCTTTTAATACCTCACCTCTACCTGCAGCTTTTCATACCTCACCTCTACCTGCAGCTTTTCATACCTCACCTGAACCTGCAGCTTTACACTGAGACACACACGCACAACCGACTAACTGTGTGTTTGTGCATTTGTTTTCCCTACAGGTAGACTAACCGTGTGTGTGTGTTCCCTGCAGGTTGCAGACAGGTTGTTCTCTTCGTTTGGTCAGGACATTCTGGACGCTCTCTACTGGACTGCTACAGAACCTAAAGAGAAGAAGAGAGCTCATATAGGAGTTGTTCCTCACTTCCTCATGGCTGTTCTATATGTCTGTATCCTTACTTACTAAATCTAAAGAGACGGTATAGGAGTTGTCGCTCACTTCCTGTCTGTATCCTTACTTACTGAACCTAAAGAGAGACGGTATAGGAGTTGTAGCTCACTTCCTGTCTGTATCCTTATTTACTGAACCTAAAGAGGGACGGTATAGGAGTTGTAACTTACTTCCTGTGTCTGTATCCTTACCTACTGAACCTAAAGAGGAGAAGAGAGCTCATATAGGAGTTGTAGCTCACTTCCTCATGGGGTGTGTGTATCAGGCTGTTTTCCTGAGTGTGTAGTCAGGTTGTGTTGGTGTGTATTATCAGGCTGTTTTCCTGAGTGTGTAGTCAGGTTGTGTTGGTGTGTGTATCAGGCTGTTTTCCTGAGTGTGTAGTCAGGTTGTGTTGGTGTGTATTATCAGGCTGTTTTCCTGAGTGTGTAGTCAGGTTGTGTTGGTGTGTATTATCAGGCTGTTTTCCTGAGTGTGTCAGGTTGTGTTGGTGTGTATTAGGCTTTTTCCTGTGTTGTCAGGTTGTGTGTGTATCAGGTGTTTTCCTGAGTGTGTATTATCAGGCTGTTTTCCTGAGTGTGTAGTCAGGTTGTGTTGGTGTGTATTATCAGGCTGTTTTCCTGAGTGTGTAGTCAGGTTGTGTTGGTGTGTATTATCAGGCTGTTTTCCTGAGTGTGTAGTCAGGTTGTGTTGGTGTGTATTATCAGGCTGTTTTCCTGAGTGTGTAGTCAGGTTGTGTTGGTGTATTATCAGGCTGTTTTCCTGAGTGTGTAGTCAGGTTGTGTTGGTGTGTATTATCAGGCTGTTTTCCTGAGTGTGTAGTCAGGTTGTGTTGGTGTGTATTATCAGGCTGTTTTCCTGAGTGTGTAGTCAGGTTGTGTTGGTGTGTATTATCAGGCTGTTTTCCTGAGTGTGTAGTCAGGTTGTGTTGGTGTGTATTATCAGGCTGTTTTCCTGAGTGTGCAGTGAGGTTGTGTTGGTGTGTATTATCAGGCTGTTTTCCTGAGTGTGTGTCAGGTTCTGTTGGTCCAGGCCACTATCTGAACTGCCTTCAACTCTCACAACAAGTCTCTACTCACCATCATGATGTCAAACAACGTGAGTCCACACACACACACTGTTTTCACACACACACACACACACACACACACACACACTGGTGTGTATTATCAGGCTGTTTTCTGAGACACCCACCCAGAGCAGGTTTGTGTTTGTCTGTAACACACACACACACACACACACACACACACACACACACACACACACACACACAGACACTGACATATTACACACACACACACACACACACTGAGACACCCACCCAGAGCAGTTGACTGTTGTGTTTTTCTGAGACACACTGAGACACACTGAGACACCCACCCAGAGTGTGTGTTTCTCTGGTGTGTATTGAGACACCCACCCAGATCAGGAACTGTTTTCAGATGTCTACAGGTGTGTGAGACACCCACCCAGATCAGTGACTGTGTGTGTATCTGAGGCTGTTTTCCTGAGACACCCAGTCAGATCAGTGGTGTGTGTTTCAGGCTGTTTTCTGAGACACAGGTTGTGACCACATCAACCTTTCAGATGTGTAACAGTGTGTTGGTGTATAACTACCCAGATATCAGGCTGTTTTCCTGAGTGTGTTCAGGTTGTGTTGGTGTGTATACTCACCTGTTTTCCTGAGTGTGTAGTCAGTGACTGTTGGTGTGTTTATCTGTTTTCCTGAGTGTGTACAGGTGTGTTGGTGTGTACACAGGCCCTGGTGAGACACACACACACATGAGTGTTTTATTCAGGTTGTGTTGACTGTTGTGTATTGAGACACACTGAGACACCCACCCAGATCAGTGACTGTTGTTTCTCTGAGACACACTGAGACACACTGAGACACCCACCCAGATCAGTGACTGGTGTTTTCTGAGACACACTGAGACACACAGTTCTTCATGCTACACCTCATCATGGACCCCACCCACTATCAGTGACTGTTGCCTTCACACTCTCACACACAACACTCTACACATCATGATGTCAAACAACGTGAGTCCACACACACACACACACACACACACACACACACACACACTGAGACACACACACACACACACACACTGAGACACCCACCCAGAGCAGCACTATTGTGTTTGTCTGTAACACACTGAGACACACACACACACACACTGAGACACCCACCCAGATCAGTGACTATTGTGTTTGTCTGTAACACACTGAGACACACACACACACACACACACACACACACACACACACACACACACACACACACTGAGACACCCACCCAGATCAGTGACTGTTGTGTTTGTCTGTAGTTCGTGGAGATCAAAGGAAGTGTGTTTAAGAAGTTTGAGAAGAACAACCTCTTTCAGATGTCTAACAGTGGTGAGTATAACTACCCCTGACCTCTAATCCCTGACTTCTAATCCCTTACCTCTAACCCCTAACCTCTGACCTCTATCAACCTCTTTCAGATGTCTAACAGTGGTGAGTATAACTACCCCTGACCTCTGACCCCTTGGGGTCTCTCCCTGACCTCTGACCCCTTGGCGCCTCTCTCTGACCCCTGACCTCTCTAACCCTGGTGGTCATATTCTGACATTAAAACATTTTTATTCCACCTGGGTTGTTATTGAGGTAAATATAACAGTAATTCTGCTCTTCTCTCCCCCTCCTCCCCCTCTCTCTCCTATTCTCGCTCTCTCTCTCTATTGCCTCTCTCTCCCTCTATGCCCCCCAGTCTCTCCAATTCTCCCCCATCTCTTTCTCCATCACCCCACCCTCTCTCTTACATCCCCTCCTCCCCATCTCTCTCTTTCTCTCCCCCCCTCCTCTCTCTATCCCCTCCTCCCTCTCTCTCTCCACAGATATAAAGGAGAGGTTCACTAACTATGTTCTGTTACTCATTGTCTGTCTACGGAACATGGAGCAGTTCTCATGGAATCCTGGTAACTACTGTCTGCCTGTCTGTCTGTCTGCCTGCTGTCTGTGTGTTGCTGTCTGCCTGTCTGTCTGTCTGTCTGCTGGACTGTCTGTCTGTCTGTCTGGGTCTAAAAAGGTGTCTGTCTGTCTGGTCTGTCTGTCTGCTGCCTGTCTGTCTGGTGTTGCTACTGTGGGCCTAAAAGGTGTAACACGGTGGGGCCTAAAAGGTGTAATACTGTGGGGCCTAAAAGGTGTAATACTGTGGGGCCTAAAAGGTGTAACACTGTGGGGCCTAAAAGGTGTCTCTGTGGGGCCTAAAAGGTGTAACACTGTGGGGCCTAAAAGGTGTGTTAGAGCAGGACTGGGTTCTGGTGTGTTGGAGCAGGACTGGGTTCTGGTGTGTTGGAGCAGGACTGGGTTCTGGTGTGTTAGAGCAGGACTGGGTTCTGGTGTGTTAGAGTAGGACTGGGTTCTGGTGTGTTAGAGCAGGACTGGGTTCTGGTGTGTTGGAGCAGGACTGGGTTCTGGTGTGTTAGAGTAGGACTGGGTTCTGGTGTGTTAGAGCAGGACTGGGTTCTGGTGTGTTGGAGCAGGACTGGATTCTGGTGTGGAGCAGGACTGGGTTCTGGTGTGTTAGAGTAGGACTGGGTTCTGGTGTGTTAGGAGTAGGGTTGACTGGGTTCTGGTGTGTTAGAGACTGGGTTCTGGTGTGTTGGTATCTCTCCCGGAGGAGGGTTGACCACTGGGTTCTGGGAGTTGTTGACCACTGGGTTCTGGTCCTGGAGGAGGGTGGACTGGGTTCTGGAGTGTTAGACCAGGATCTCCCTGAGGAGGGTTGACCACCAGTATCTCTCCTGGAGGAGGGTTGACCACCCAGTATCTCTCCTGGAGGAGGGTTGACCACCCAGTATCTCTCCTGGAGGAGGGTTGACCACCCAGTATCTCTCCTGGAGGAGGGTTGACCACCCAGTATCTCTCCTGGAGGAGGGTTGACCACCCAGTATCTCTCCTGGAGGAGGGTTGACCACCCAGTATCTCTCCCGGAGGAAGGTTGACCACCCAGTATCTCTCCTGGAGGAGGGTTGACCACCCAGTATCTCTCCTGGAGGAGGGTTGACCACCCAGTATCTCTCCTGGAGGAGGGTTGACCATCCAGTATCTCTCCTGGAGGAGGGTTGACCACCCAGTATCTCTCCTGGAGGAGGGTTGACCACCCAGTATCACTCCCGGAGGAGGGTTGACCACCCAGTATCTCTCCTGGAGGAGGGTTGACCACCCAGTATCTCTCCTGGAGGAGGGTTGACCACCCAGTATCTCTCCTGGAGGAGGGTTGACCACCCAGTATCTCTCCTGGAGGAGGGTTGACCACCCAGTATCTCTCCTGGAGGAGGGTTGACCACCTAGTATCTCTCCTGGAGGAGGGTTGACCACCCAGTATCTCTCCTGGAGGAGGGTTGACCACTCAGTATCTCTCCCTCCTGGAGGAGGGTTGACCACCCTCCAGACCACTTTACAATTACAACCAAATGTTTTCTAAAGTAATTCCCTCATTGAATGAACCAGGGATCAAATGTCTGAGCTGGGCAAGGCGGCCAGCTGAGAGGGTGGTCTGTTGGTAAGGCTAAAGGTGGGCCAGGTGGCTAGCTGAGAGGGTGATAAGGCTAAAGGTGGCCAGCTGAGATGGTGGTCTATTGGTAAGGCTAAAGGTGGCCAGGTGGCCAGCTGAGATGGCGATAAGGCTAAAGGTGGGCCAGGTGGCTAGCTGAGATGGTTGTCTATTGGTAAGGCTAAAGGTGGGCCAAGTGGCTAGCTGAGATGGTGATGTATTGGAAAGGCTAAAGGTGGGCAGGTGGCTAGCTGAGAGGGTGGTCTATTGGTAAGGCTAAAGGTGGGCCAGGTGGCTAGCTGAGAGGGTGATAAGGCTAAAGGTGGCCAGCTGAGATGGTGGTCTATTGGTAAGGCTAAAGGTGGGCCAGGTGGCTAGCTGAGATGGTTGTCTATTGGTAAGGCTAAAGGTGGGCCAAGTGGCTAGCTGAGATGGTGATATATTGGAAAGGCTAAAGGTGGGCCATGTGGCTAGCTGAGATGGTGGTCTATTGGTAAAGCTAAAGGTGGCCAGGTGGCCAGCTGAGATGGCTGATGGCCAGCTGAAGGCTAAAAAGTGGGCCAGGTGGCTAGCTGAGATGGTGGTCTATTGGTAAAGGCTAAAGGTGGGCCAGGTGGCCAGCTGAGAGGGTGATAAGGCTAAAGGTGGGCCAGGTGGTTAGCTGAGATGGTGGTCTATTGGTAAGGCTAAAGGTGGGCCAGGTGACTAGCTGAGAGGGTGATAAGGCTAAAGGTGGCCAGGTGGCTAGCTGAGAGGGTGATAAGGCTAAAGGTGGGCCAGGTGGCTAGCTGAGAGGGTGGTCTATTGGTAAGGCTAAAGGTGGGCCAAGTGGCCAGCTGAGATGGTGATGTATTGGTAAGGCTAAAGGTGGGCCAGGTGGCTAGCTGAGATGGTGGTCTATTGGTAAGGCTAAAGGTGGCCAGGTGGCCAGCTGAGATGGTGATAAGGCTAAAGGTGGGCCAGGTGGATAGCTGAGATGGTGGTCTATTGGTAAGGCTAAAGGTGGGCCAGGTGGATAGCTGAGATGGTGATGTATTGGTAAGGCTTAAGGTGGGCCAGGTGGCTAGCTGAGATGGTGATGTATTGGTAAGGCTAAAGGTGGGCCAGGTGGCTAGCTGAGAGGGTGGTAAGGCTAAAGGTGGGCCAGGTGGCTAGCTGGTAGAAAGGTGGGCCAGGTGTGATGGCCAGGTGGCTAGCTGGTAAGGCTAAAGGTGGGCCAGGTGGATAGCTGAGAGGGTGGTCTATTGGTAAGGCTAAAGGTGGGCCAGGTGGCTAGCTGAGATGGGATGATTGGTAAGGCTAAAGGTGGGCCAGGTGGCTAGCTGAGATGGTGGATAAGGCTAAAGGTGGGCCAGGTGGCTAGCTGAGATGGTGATAAGGCTAAAGGTGGGCCAGGTGGCTAGCTGAGATGGTGGTGATTGGTAAAGCTAAAGGTGGGCCATGGTTGGTAAGGCAGCTAAAGGTGGGTGGGCCAGGTGGCTAGCTGAGATGATAAGGGGTGGTGGTTAGCTGAGAGGGTGGTATTGGTAAGGCTAAAGGTGGGCCAGGTGGCTAGCTGAGAGGGTGATAAGGCTAAAGGTGGCCAGGTGGCTAAAGGTGCTGAGAGGGTGGTCTATAAGGCTAAAGGTGGGCCAGGTGGCCAGCTGAGAGGGTGATCTATTGGTAAGGCTAAAGGTGGGCCAGGTGGCTAGCTGAGATGGCTGGTGGGCCAGGTGGCTATGGCTGGTAAGCTGAGAGCTAAAAAGGTGGGCCAGGTGGATAGCTGAGAGGTGGTGATTATTGGTAAGGCTAAAGGTGGGCCAGGTGGCTAGCTGAGATGGTGATGTATTGGTAAGGCTAAAGGTGGGCCAGGTGGCCAGCTGAGATGGTGGTCTATTGGTAAGGCTAAAGGTGGGCCAGGTGGCTAGCTGAGAGGGTGATAAGGCTAAAGGTGGGACAGGTGGATAGCTGAGAGGGTGGTCTATTGGTAAAGGCTAAAGGTGGGCCAGGTGGCCAGCTGAGAGGGTGGTCTATTGGTAAGGCTAAAGGTGGGCCAGGTGGCTGAGAGGTGATGTGGTGATAAGGCTAAAGATGGCCAGGTGGATAGCTGAGAGGGTGATAATGGCTAAAGGTGGGCCAGGTGGATAGCTGAGATGGTGATAAGGCTAAAGGTGGCCAGGTGGCCAGCTGAGAGGGTGGTCTATTGGTAAGGCTAACGGTGGGCCAGTGGCTAGCTGAGAGGGTGGTCTATTGGTAAGGCTAAAGGTTGGCCAGGTGGCCAGCTTAGATGATGATAAGGCTAAAGGTGGCCAGGTGGCTAGCTGAGAGGGTGGTCTATTGGTAAGGCTAAAGGTGGCCAGGTGGCTAGCTGAGAGGGTGATCTATTGATAAGGCTAAAGGTGGGCCAGGTGGCTGCTGAGATGGTGGTCTATTGGTAAGGCTGAAGGTGGCCAGGTGGCTAGCTGAGAGGGTGATCTATTGGTACGGCTAAAGGTGGCCAGGTGGCTAGCTGAGAGGGTGATAAGGCTAAAGGTGGCCAGGTGGACCAGCTGAGAGGGTGGTCTATTGGTAAGGCTAAAGGTGCCCAGGTGGCCAGCTGAGAGGGTGGTCTATTGGTAAGGCTAAAGGTGGGTCAGCAGCCAGCTGAGATCTTGATCTATTGGTAAGACTGAAACAACAAATTCTCCCCGTGTTCAGGGGAGAATTTCACAGCATAGGAGTTACTTGTCAGTTCAGCTGTTGTAATATTGTTTTACTCTGTCATAATTGCATTGACCAGAGGAAAGACAGGTCAGAGCACATTGGACTGTTTTACAACCGGATTATCAGCACTCGTCATAAACTGGACTCGTATCGACTGGGTGTCTGTATTGAAAATGTATCAATCGCTGATGTTATTGATTTAGTGATGTATTAATAATGTATTGATCATTTCCTGATCGGTTAATATGAATGATTAGTGTTGTATTGATAATGTACTGATGATTTCATTATTGATTAGTGATGTTTTGATAATGTACTGATCGGTTAATATGATTTGATTTTTAATGACAGACCACCTGTGGGTGCTGTTTCCTGACGTCGTCATGGTGATAGCGTCTGAGGTTACCGTGGATGTCGTCAAGCACGCCTTCATCACCAAGTTTAACGACATCACTGCAGACGTAAGTGTCCGTCCCTCCCTCCCTCAGTCCGTCCTCTCCTGGGGGTGTGGTTTAGGGTTAGTTTAACGACATCACTGCAGACGTAAGTGTCCATCCCTCCCTCCCTCAGTCCGTCCTCTCGTGGGGGTGTGGTTTAGGGTTAGTTTAACGACATCACTGCAGACGTAAGTGTCCCTCCCTCCCTCCGTCCTCTCCTGGGGGTGTGGTTTAGGGTTAGTTTAACGACATCACTGCAGACGTAAGTGTCCCTCCCTCCCTCCGTCCTCTCCTGGGGGATGTGGTTTAGGGTTAGATGATGATAAGGCTAAAGGTGGCCAGGTGGCTAGCTGAGAGGGTGGTCTATTGGTAAGGCTAAAGGTGGCTAGCTGAGAGGGTGATCTATTGATAAGGCTAAAGGTGGTCAGCTGAGATGGTGGTCTATTGGTAAGGCTAAAGGTGGGCCAGGTGCCTAGCTGAGAGGGTGGTCTATTGATAAGGCTAAAGGTGGGCCAGGTGGCTAGCTGAGAGGGTGGTCTATTGGTAAGGCTAAAGGTGGGCCAGGTGGCCAGCTGAGGGTGGTGGTGATAAGGCTAAAGGTGGGCCAGGTGGCTAGCTGAGATGGTGATAAGGCTAAAGGTGGGCCAGGTGGCTAGCTGAGAGGGTGGCTATTGGTAAGGCTAAAGGTGGGCCAGGTGGCTAGCTGAGAGGGTGGTCTAAAGGTTGGCTAAGGCTAAAGGCTGGGCCAGGTGGCTAGCTGAGAGGGTGGTCTATTGGTAAGGCTAAAGGTGGCCAGGTGGCTAGCTGAGAGGGTGGCTATTGGTAAGGCTAAAGTTGGGCCAGGTGGCTAGCTGAGAGGGTGGTCTATTGGTAAGGCTAAAGGTGGCCAGGTGGCCAGCTGAGAGGGTGGTCTATTGGTAAGGCGAAAGGTGGCCAGGTGGCCAGCTGAGAGGGTGGTCTATTGGTAAGGCTAAAGGTGGGCTAGGTGGCTAGCTGAGATGGTCTATTGGTAAGGCTATTGGCCAGCTAAGGCTAAAGGTGGGCCAGGTGGATAGCTGAGATGGTGGTCTATTGGTAAGGCTAAAGGTGGGCCAGGTGGCTAGCTGAGATGGTGATGTATTGGTAAGGCTAAAGGTGGGCCAGGTGGTTAGCTGAGAGGGTGGTCTATTGGTAAGGCTAAAGGTGGGCCAGGTAGATAGCTGAGAGGGTGATATTGGTAGGCTAAAGGTGGGCCAGGTGGCTAGCTGAGAGGGTGGTCTATTGGTAAGGCTAAAGGTGGGCCAGGTGGCTAGCTGAGATGGTGATCTATTGGTAAGGCTAAAGGTGGGCCAGGTGGCTAGCTGAGAGGGTGGTCTATTGGTAAGGCTAAAGGTGGGCCAGGTGGTGTGTCTACAGGTGTCACGCCCTGACCTTAGAGAGCCTTTTATTCTCTAATTTGGTTAGGTCGGGGTGTGACTAGGTGGTTACTCTAGTTTTTGTGTTGGCCTGGTATGGTTCCCAATCAGAGGCAGCTGTCTATCGTTGTCTCTGATTGGGGATCATATTTAGGCAGCCCTTTTCCCCACTGGGTTTTTGTGGGATCTTGTTTTTGTGTTGATGCCTGTGAGCTCTACAGAACGTCACGTTTCGTTGCTCTTTGTTGTTGTGAGTTTCATTTAATAAACATGTGGAACTCCATTCGCGCTGCGCCTTGGTCCGTTAACTCATTAGACGATCGTGACAGCTGGGTAAAAATAAACATTCAGCCAGTTTAAAAAAACAAATCTAACTATGTCATCAAGGGTGCCGATATATTAGAGCTCATCTGTTTACCACATCTATGTCATCACATCTATGTCATCATGTCAGGGTGCCGATATATCTATGTCATCAAGGGTGCCTATATATTAGAGCTCATCTGTTTACCACATCTATGTCATCAAGGGTGCCGATATATTAGAGCTCATCTGTTTACCACATCTATGTCATCAAGGGTGCCGATATATTAGAGCTCATCTGTTTACCACATCTATGTCATCAAGGGTGCCGATATATTAGAGCTCATCTCTTTACCACATCTATGTCATCAAGAGCTCATCTGTTTACCACATCTATGCCGATATATTTAGAGCTCATCTCTTTACCACATCTATGTCATCAAGGGTGCCGATATATTAGAGCTCATCTGTTTACCACATCTATGTCATCAAGGGTGCCGATATATTAGAGCTCATCTCTTTACCACATCTATGTCATCAAGGGTGCCGATATATTAGAGCTCATCTCTTTACCACATCTATGTCATCAAAGGTGCCGATATATTAGAGCTCATCTGTTTACCACATCTGTCATCAGGTCTACGGGGAGTACCGCGCCAGCCTGGCGTTTGACCTCGTCAGCAGCAGACAGAAAAACGTGAGATTTAAACATGAATATTGATGATGATTTAATATATTGTATTGATTTATTGATGAGTTGTTTTTGACGGGTCATTATTCATATGGTGTGTGTTTGTTTACCAGGCCTATACAGACTACAGTGACTCAGTCTCCAGGAGAATGGGCTTCATTCCACTGCCTTTAGCTCTGCTGGTAAGAGACTGGCTGGGTCTGCAGGCCTGGGTTCAACTAGTATTACAGCTCTTTAAGGCTGGGTCTGCAGGCCTGGGTTCAACTAGTATTACAGCTCTTTAAGGCTGGGTCTGCAGGCCTGGGTTCAACTAGTATTACAACTCTTTAAGGGTGGGTCTGCAGGCCTGGGTTCAACTAGTATTACAACTCTTTAAGGGTGGGTCTGCAGGCCTGGGTTCAACTAGTATTACAGCTCTTTAATGCTGGGTCTGCAGGCCTGGGTTCAACTAGTATTACAGCTCTTTAAGGGTGGGTCTGCAGACCTGGGTTCAACTAGTATTACAGCTCTTTAAGGCTGGGTCTGCAGGTCTGGGTTCAACTAGTATTACAGCTCATTAAGGGTGGGTCTGCCTCATTAAGGGTGGGTCTGAGGGAGGAGACAGGGTTATTATTGATTGGGCTGGTATTGATATTGAATCCAGGTCTGGGGGAGGAGACAGGGTTATTATTGATTAGGCTGATATTGAACCCAGGTCTGAAGGGAGGAGACAGGGTTATTATTGACAGGGATATTGGTGTGTGTGTGTGTCTGTTTCAGTTGATCAGGGTGGTGACCAGCTCAGTGAAGATCCAGGGATCTCTCTCCTTCATGTGTGTTCTTCTCTTCTACCTGGGGTAAGATGTCTTCTCTTCTACCTGGGGGTAAGATGTCCTCTCTTCTACCTGGGGGTAAGACACCTTCTCTTCTACCTGGGGGTAAGACACCTTCCCTTCTGCCTGGGGGATGTAAGATGTCTTCTCTTCTACCTGGGGTAAGATGTCTTCTCTTCTACCTGGGGTAAGACACCTTCTCTTCTACCTGGGGTAAGATGCCTTCTTATCTACCTGGGGTAAGACACCTTCTCTTCTACCTGGGGGTAAGACACCTTCTCTTCTACCTGGGGGTAAGACACCTTCTCTTCTACCTGGGGTAAGATGTCTTCTCTTCTACCTGGGGTAAGGCGCCTTCTTATCTACCTGGGGTAAGGTGCCTTCTCTTCTGCCTGGAGGTAAGACACCTTCTCTTCTACCTGAGGTAAGATGCCTTCTCTTCTGCCTGGGGGTAAGACACCTTCTCTTCTACCTGGGGTAAGATGCCTTCTCCTCTACCTGGGGGTAAGACACCTTATCTACCTGGGGGTAAGACAGCTTCTCTTGTACCTGGGGGTAAGACACCTTCTCTTGTACCTGGGGTAAGGTGCCTTCTTATCTACCTGGGGTAAGATGTCTTCTCTTGTACCTGGGGTAAGGTGCCTTCTCTTCTACCTGGGGTAAGATGCCTTCTCTTCTACCTGGGGTAAGATGTCTTCTCTTCTACCTGGGGTAAGACACCTTCTCTTCTACCTGGGGGTAAGATGTCTTCTCTTCTACCTGGGGTAAGACACCTTCTCTTCTACCTGGGGTAAGATGTCCTCTCTTCTACCTGGGGTAAGACACCTTCTCTTCTACCTGGGGGTAAGACACCTTCTCTTCTGCCTGGGGGTAAGATGTCTTCTCTTCTACCTGGGGTAAGATGCCTTCTCTTCTACCTGGGGGAAGATGCCTTCTTATCTACCTCGGGTAAGATGTCTTCTCTTCTACCTGGGGTAAGATGCCTTCTCTTCTACCTGGGGGAAGATGCCTTCTTATCTACCTCGGGTAAGATGTCTTCTCTTCTACCTGGGGTAAGATGCCTTCTTATCTACCTGGGGGTAAGACACCTTCTCTTCTGCCTGGGGGTAAGATGTCTTCTCTTCTACCTGGGGTAAGATGCCTTCTCTTCTACCTGGGGTAAGGTGCCTTCTTATCTACCTGGGGTAAGATGTCTTCTCTTCTACCTGGGGTAAGATGCCTTCTTATCTACCTGGGGGTAAGACACCTTCTCTTCTACCTGGGGTAAGACACCTTCTCTTCTGCCTGGGGGTAAGACACCTTCTCTTCTGCCTGGGGGTAAGACACCTTCTCTTCTACCTGGGGGTAAGACACCTTCTCTTCTGCCTGGGGTAAGACACCTTCTCTTCTACCTAGGGTAAGATGCCTTCTCTTCTACCTGGGGTAAGACACCTTATCTACCTGGGGGTAAGACAGCTTCTCTTGTACCTGGGGGTAAGACACCTTCTCTTGTACCTGGGGTAAGGTGCCTTCTTATCTACCT
Source organism: Oncorhynchus tshawytscha (assembly GCF_018296145.1). Lineage (NCBI taxonomy): Eukaryota > Metazoa > Chordata > Actinopteri > Salmoniformes > Salmonidae > Oncorhynchus > Oncorhynchus tshawytscha. The sequence goes on along the minus strand of NW_024609088.1, from coordinate 5,750 downwards.
GGGGTAAGATGTCTTCTCTTGTACCTGGGGTAAGGTGCCTTCTCTTCTACCTGGGGTAAGACGCCTTCTCTTCTACCTGGGGTAAGATGCCTTCTCTTCTACCTGGGGTAAGATGCCTTCTCTTCTACCTGGGGTAAGATGCCTTCTCTTCTACCTGGGGGTAAGATGCCTTCTCTTCTACCTGGGGTAAGATGCCTTCTCTTCTACCTGGGGTAAGACCCCTTCTCTTCTGCCTGGGGGTAAGACACCTTCTCTTCTACCTGGGGTAAGATGCCTTCTCTTCTACCTGGGGGTAAGATGCCTTCTCTTCTACCTGGGGTAAGATGCCTTCTCTTCTACCTGGGGTAGATGCCTTCTCTTCTACCTGGGGTAAGACACCTTCTCTTCTACCTGGGGGTAAGATGTCTTCTCTTCTACCTGGGGTAAGACACCTTCTCTTCTACCTGTGGGTAAGATGTCTTCTCTTCTACCTGGGGGTAAGGTGCCTTCTCTTCTACCTGGGGTAAGACGCCTTCTCTTCTACCTGGGGGTAAGATGCCTTCTCTTCTACCTGGGGGTAAGATGCCTTCTCTTCTACCTGGGGTAAGATGCCTTCTCTTCTGCCTGGGGTAAGACACCTTCTCTTCTGCCTGGGGGTAAGACACCTTCTCTTCTACCTGGGGTAAGATGCCTTCTCTTCTACCTGGGGGTAAGATGCCTTCTCTTCTACCTGGGGTAAGACACCTTCTCTTCTACCTGGAGTAAGATGCCTTCTCTTCTACCTGGGGTAAGACACCTTCTCTTCTACCTGGGGTAAGATGTCTTCTCTTCTACCTGGGGTAAGACACCTTCTCTTCTACCTTCTTCTTCTACCTGGGGGTAAGATGTCTTCTCTTCTACCTGGGGGTAAGATGCCTTCTCTTGTACCTGGGGGTAAAACGCCATTTTAAAAGGCCCCCTAGTGGTCTCAGGGTCCTAAACGACCACTTCTGTCCAATATCGGATGGGCCTCACACACGTGAAGGAAGAGAGGTATTTCTCAACTCTACTGAGGAAATTAAACCTCTCTCTATCTGCAGTATGTCACTAAGACGAGGATGCCGTTTGAGGTGAAAATTAAATGAAAATGAAATCGTGTTTATCGTTGTCGAGCAAAATGGGTTAATTTCTGGTGGTGTGTCTTTTGTCCAGCTCTGGTCTGATGGGGTCTGTTGTCCAGCTCTGGTCTGATGGGGTCTTTTGTCCAGCTCTGGTCTGATGGGGTCTTTTGTCCAGCTCTGGTCTGATGGGGTCTTTTGTCCAGCTCTGGTCTGATGGGGTCTTTTGTCCAGCTCTGGTCTGATGGGGTCTGTTGTCCAGCTCTGGTCTGATGGGGTCTGTTGTCCAGCTCTGGTCTGATGGGGTCTGTTGTCCAGCTCTGGTCTGATGGGGTCTGTTGTCCAGCTCTGGTCTGATGGGGTCTGTTGTCCAGCTCTGGTCTGATGGGGTCTGTTGTCCAGCTCTGGTCTGATGGGGTCTGTTGTCCAGCTCTGGTCTGATGGGGTCTGTTGTCCAGCTCTGGTCTGATGGGGTCTTTTGTCCAGCTCTGGTCTGATGGGGTCTTTTGTCCAGCTCTGGTCTGATGGGGTCTGTTGTCCGTATCACCCAGCTCTGGTCTGATGGAGTCTGTTGTCCAGCTCTGGTCTGATGGGGTCTGTTGTCCAGCTCTGGTCTGATGGGGTCTGTTGTCCAGCTCTGGTCTGATGGGGTCTGTTGTCCAGCTCTGGTATGATGGGGTCTTTTGTCCAGCTCTGGTATGATGGGGTCTTTTGTCCAGCTCTGGTCTGATGGAGTCTGTTGTCCAGCTCTGGTCTGATGGGGTCTTTGTCCAGCTCTGGTATGATGGGGTCTGTTGTCCAGCTCTGGTCTGATGGGGTCTGTTGTCCAGCTCTGGTCTGATGGGGTCTGTTGTCCAGCTCTGGTCTGATGGGGTCTTTTGTCCAGCTCTGGTCTGATGGGGTCTTTTGTCCAGCTCTGGTCTGATGGGGTCTTTTGTCCAGCTCTGGTCTGATGGGGTCTGTTGTCCAGCTCTGGTCTGATGGGGTCTGTTGTCCGTATCACCCAGCTCTGGTCTGATGGGGTCTGTTGTCCAGCTCTGGTCTGATGGGGTCTTTTGTCCAGCTCTGGTCTGATGGGGTCTGTTGTCCAGCTCTGGTCTGATGGGTCTGTTGTCCAGCTCTGGTATGATGGGGTCTGTTGTCCAGCTCTGCTCTGATGGGGTCTGTTGTCCAGCTCTGGTCTGATGGGGTCTGTTGTCCAGCTCTGGTATGATGGGGTCTTTTGTCCAGCTCTGGTATGATGGGGTCTTTTGTCCAGCTCTGGTCTGATGGAGTCTGTTGTCCAGCTCTGTCTGATGGGGTCTTTGTCCAGTCTGATGGGGTCTGTTGTCCAGCTCTGGTATGATGGGGTCTTTTGTCCAGCTCTGGTCTGATGGGGTCTGTTGTCCAGCTCTGGTCTGGATGGGGTCTTTTGTCCAGCTCTGGTCTGATGGGGTCTTTTGTCCAGCTCTGGTCTGATGGGGTCTGTTGTCCGTATCACCCAGCTCTGGTCTGATGGGGTCTGTTGTCCAGCTCTGGTCTGATGGGGTCTGTTGTCCGTATCACCCAGCTCTGGTCTGATGGGGTCTGTTGTCCAGCTCTGGTCTGATGGGGTCTTTTGTCCAGCTCTGGTCTGATGGGGTCTGTTGTCCAGCTCTGGTCTGATGGGTCTGTTGTCCAGCTCTGGTATGATGGGGGGTCTGTTGTCCACTTACTACCCCAAAGGGTATCTTTAACTGTGTGTGTGTGTGTGTGTGTGTGTGTGTGTGTGTGTGTGTGTGTGTGTGTGTGTGTGTGTGTGTGTGTGTGTGTGTGTGTGTGTGTGTGTGTGTGTGTGTGTGTGTGTGTGTAGGATGATCTCTCTGAAGGTACTGAACAGTATCGTGTTGCTGGGAACGTCCTGTGTGTTCGTAAAGAAGCCAATATGGAGGAGAAGCTGTTCCAGTCTCCCCCTCTGCTGCCTCCAGCCGCTCCAACTCTAGAGCACACAGACCCAGGTAACACACACCACCCCTCCAGGTAACACACACCACCCCCCCAGGTAACACACACCACCCCCCAGGTAACACACCCACCCCCCCAGGTAACACACACCACCCCCAGGTAACACACACACACCCCCCTCCAGGTAACACACACACACCACCCCTCCAGGTAACACACACACACCCCCCTCCAGGTAACACACACACCACCCCCCAGGTAACAACACACAGGTAACACACACACACCCCCAGGTAACACACACACCACCCCTCCAGGTAACACACACACCCCCTCCAGGTAACACACACACCACCCCTCCAGGTAACACCTCCAGGTAACACACACCACCCTCCAGGTAACACACACCCCCCATCCAGGTAACACACACACCACCCCTCCAGGTAACACACACACCACCCCTCCAGGTAACACACACCACCCCTCCAGGTAACACACACACCACCCCCAGGTAACCAGGTAACACACACCACCCCCCAGGTAACACGCACACCACCCCTCCAGGTAACACGCACACACCACCCTCCAGGTAACACACACACCACCCCCAGGTAACACACACCACCCCTCCAGGTAACACACACACCACCCCTCCAGGTAACACGCACACCACCCCTCCAGGTAACACACACACCACCCCTCCAGGTAACACACACACCACCCCTCCAGGTAACACACACACCACCCCCCAGGTAACACACACACCACCCCCAGGTAACACACACACCACCCCTCCAGGTAACACACACACCACCCCTCCAGGTAACACACACACCAGGTAACCCACCACCCCTCCAGGTAACACACACCACCCCCCAGGTAACACACACCACCCCCCTCCAGGTAGCACACCCTTCCACACCACCCCCAGGTAACACCACCTCCTCTTGTCTCCACCCCCCCCCTCTTCCCCCTCCTCCCCCCCTCCTCCTCCCCCTCCTCCCCCTCCCCCTCTCCCCCTCCTCCTCCCCCATCCTCCTCTTGTCTCCTCCCTGCTGATTGTTCTAGTCTCTCTTCCTGACATAAATATCATTGTTGTTCAGAACCGATTAAATAAAGAAAAATAGAATCTCCATGCTAACGGTTGCTAACCCCACCCCACAAGGTGAGCCAATCGTAGAAGAGGGGGTCGTGTCTTCAGCGTCAGTCACTTGTCAGCCAACCAACCACCAGCAAGAGAGTCCCGCCTCCACTCTGCCAACCAGCCAATCAGACGATCACTTCCTGACCACGCCCGACGGCGAGGACGGCGACAAGGACATCTCCGCGGCAACGGGAGAGGAAGGAGAGGGGCTTAAACATAGAAACCCCGCCCCCAAGAAAGACCTATTGGAGATCGACCGCTTCACTATCTGTGGAAACCGCATCGACTGACACACACACACAATTGACTGGCTGATACCATGGCAACAAGAGACTGGCCAGGGGTTAAGAGGTCGTGCACTCAGATGGACTCGCAAGACTGAACTCTGGGTATTTTATTTATTAACAACGCGGCTGTTATGTCAGCTGTCGTAGTGAGGTCGTAACACTACGTGAAGCTCCTTAAGGACGATGAAGCGTTCAGAAGACACTCTGATGATGATGATGATGATGATGGTGTTTAACACAAACTGACTGGTTGGTTTTTCCTCTAAAGATGTTTTGTCAATTTGTAAAAAAATTAAAATAAGACAAAAAATATTCATTTTAACAGTGCATTTAACCATTAATCTGCTCCAGGAGAGTGATGACAACGAACCCCCCCCACACACACACACACACACAGACTCTCTCATCATCTGGTTGTGCCCCCCCACACACACACACCCCACACACACACACACAGACTTCCATCATCTGGTTGGAGGTTCACACAGCTCTCTCATCATCTGGTTGTGCCCCCCACACACTCTCACCATCCTGTGTAACTGAACTGTGTTGAATGCCTCTTTAAGACTCACACTCGTGACATCACACTTCCTGGAGGTTCACACCCCTTTATTCCACATGTTGTTGTTGCTACAGTCTGAATTTATAATGACTATATGTTGGGTCCCTGGCTGACACACAATACCCCATAATGTCAAAGTGGAATTATGTTTGTCTACATTTTTAACAAGTTCATTAAAAAAGGAAAATCTGAAATGTCTTGAGTCAATCAGTATTCAACCCCTTTGTTGTTGTGGCAAGTTCAAGAGTAAAACTGTGTTTTAAGTCACATCAGGGACTCCTAAAAATAGTGTTTAACATGACTTCTTTTAATGACTACCTCATCTCTGTACCCCACACATACAATTATCTGTAACGTCCCTCAGTCGAGCAGTGGGTTTCAAACACAGATTCAACCACAAAGACCAGGGAGGTTTTCCAATGCCTTCACCTATTGGTAAAACAAAAAGCAGATGTTGAATATCCCTTTGAGCACGGCAAAGTTATTAATTACCCTTTGGATGGTGAAGTTATTCATTACCCTTTGGATGGGGAAGTTATTCATTACCCTTTGGATGGTGAAGTTATTAATTACCCTTTGGATGGTGAAGTTATTCATTACCCTTTGGATGGGGAAGTTATTAATTACCCTTTGGATGGTGAAGTTATTAATTACCCTTTGGATGGTGAAGTTATTCGTACCCTTTGGATGGTGAAGTTATTCATTACCCTTTGGATGGTGAAGTTATTAATTACCCTTTGGATGGTGAAGTTATTCAT
>NW_024609087.1:72500-106524 GCF_018296145.1 Oncorhynchus tshawytscha | reverse complement strand
CGCGGAGGTGAGCAGCGTAGAGAGCTGGGTATCATTGAAGAGCCCCTCCCTGAGGTAACTGTGGACAAGGTGAGATGCATCACCATATTGATGTGTATTTTCCCTCTTTCATATTAATATAACTATGACTGTCTAAGTGGTAGATATATATCTGTTATTAATATAACTCTGTCTAAGTGATATCTATCCGTTATTAATATAACTATGACTGTCTAAGTGGTATCTATCTGTTATTAATGTGACTATGACAGTCTAAGTGGTAGATATCTATCTGCTATTAATATAACTATGACTGTCTAAGTGGTAGTTATCTGGTATTAATATAACTATGACAGGCTAAGTGGTAGATATCTATCTGTTATTAATATAACTAGGTGTAACGGTTTTCTAGTGGTGATGAAGGGTCGGACCAAACTGCAGCGTGTCGATTGCGATCCATGTTTATTTAAACAAACGTAAACACGACTAAACACGAACACTACAAACAATAAACGAAACGAAAACCGAAAACAGCCTATACTTGTGTCAACTAACATCAAACAAGGACATCAAGACACTAAGGACAATCACCCACGACAAACTCAAAGAATATGGCTGCCTAAATATGGTTCCCAATCAGAGACAACGATAAGCACCTGCCTCTGATTGAGAACCACTCCAGACAGCCATAGACCTTGCTAGACAACCCACTAAGCTACAATCCCAATACCACCACCAAAACCCCAAGACAAACACACCACAATTACAAAAACCCCATGCCACACCCTGGCCTGACCAAATACATAAAGATAAACACAAAATACTTTGACCAGGGCGTGACAGAACCCCCCCTAAGGTGCGGACTCCCCGAACGCACCTCAAAACAATAGGGAGGCTCCGGGTGGGCGTCTGTCCATGGTGGCGGCTCCGGCGCGGGACGTGGACCCCACTCCTTTAATGTCTTAGTCCCCTCTCCCTTCGTCCCTGGATAGTCCACCCTCGCCGCCGACCATGGCCTAGTAGTCCTCACCCAGAACCCCACTGGACTGAGGAGCAGATTGGGACTGAAGGACAGCTCGGGACCGAGGCAGCTCGGGACTGAGGGGAAGCTCGGGACTGAGGGGAAGCTCGGGACTGAGGGGAAGCTCAGGAGTGAGAGGAAGCTCAGGAGTGAGAGGAAGCTCAGGAGTGAGAGGAAGCTCAGGAGTGAGAGGAAGCTCAGGAGTGAGAGGAAGCTCAGGAGTGAGAGGAAGCTCAGGAGTGAGAGGAAGCTCAGGAGTGAGAGGAAGCTCAGGCCGGTAAATAGATCTACCAGCTCCTGGCTGGCTGGTGGTTTCAGCAGATCCTGGCTGACTGGCAGATCCTGGCTGACTGGCAGATCTGGAAGAGTCTGGTTGACTGGCAGATCTGGAAGAGTCTGGTTGACTGGCAGATCTGGAAGAGTCAGGTTGACTGGCAGATCTGGAAGAGTCTGGTTGACTGGCAGATCTGGAAGAGTCTGGCTGACTGGCAGATCTGGAAGAGTCTGGCTGACTGGCAGATCTGGAAGAGTCTGGCTGACTGGCAGATCTGGAAGAGTCTGGCTGACTGGCAGATCTGGAAGAGTCTGGCTGACTGGCAGATCTGGAAGAGTCTGGCTGACTGGCAGATCTGGAAGAGTCTGGCTGACTGGCAGATCTGGAAGAGTCTGGCTGACTGGCAGATCTGGAAGAGTCTGGCTGACTGGCAGATCTGGAAGAGTCTGGCTGACTGGCAGATCTGGAAGAGTCTGGCTGACTGGCAGATCTGGAAGAGTCTGGCTGACTGGCAGATCTGGAAGAGTCTGGCTGACTGGCAGATCTGGAAGAGTCTGGCTGACTGGCAGATCTGGCGTCGCTGGGCAGACTGGCGGCGCTGGGCAGACTGGCGGCGCTGGGCAGACTGGCGATGCTGGGCAGACTGGCGGTGCTGGGCAGACTGACGACGCTGGGCAGACTGACGACGCTGGGCAGACTGGCGGTGCTGGGCAGACTGGCGGTGCTGGGCAGACTGACGACGCTGGGCAGACTGGCGACGCTGGGCAGACTGGCGACGCTGGGCAGACTGGCGGCGCTGGGCAGACTGGGGCACTGGCGGCGCTGGGCAGACTGGCGGCACTAGCTGCTCCATATAGGCTGACAGCTCTGGCGGCTTCTTACAGACTGACCGCTCTGGCGGCTCCGTGCTGACTGGCAGCTCCTTGCAGACTGGCAGCTCCTTACAGACTGACAGCTCCGTGCAGACTGACAGCTCCGTGCAGACTGGCAGCTCCTTGCAGACTGGCAGCTCCATGCAGACTGGCAGCTCCATGCAGACTGGCAGCTCCATGCAGACTGGCTGCTCTATGCAGACTGACATCTCTGGCTGCTTCATGCAGACTGACAGCTCTGGCTGCTCCATGTAGACTGGCTGCTTCATGCAGACTGGCAGCTCGGGCTGCTTCATGTAGACTGACAGCTCTGGCTGCTCCATGCGGACTGACAGCTCTGGCTGCTCCATGTAGACTGACTGCTTCATGCAGACTGGCAGCTCGGGCTGCTTCATGTAGACTGACAGCTCTGGCTGCTCCATGCGGACTGACAGCTCTGGCTGCTCCATGCGGACTGACAGCTCTGGCTGCTCCATGCGGACTGACAGCTCTGGCTGCTCCATGCGGACTGACAGCTCTGGCTGCTCCATGCAGACTGACAGCTCTGGCTGCTCCATGTAGACTGGCTGCTTCATGCAGACTGGCAGCGCGGGCTGCTTCATGTAGACTGACAGCTCTGGCTGCTTCATGCAGACTGGCAGCTCTGGCTGCGCTGAACAGGCGGGAGACTCCGACAGCGCTGGAGATGAGGAAAGCTCTAACAGCGCTAGATAGGTGGGAGACTCCGGCAGCGCAGGAGAGGAGAAAGGCTCCGACAGCGCTGGAGAGGCGAGGCGCACTGTAGGCCTGATGCGTGGTGCTGGTACTGGTGGTACTGGACCGAGGACACGCACAGGAAGCCTGGTGCGGGGAGCTGCTACCGGAGGGCTGGGGTGTGGAGGTGGTACTGGATAGACCGGACCGTGCAGGCGCACTGGAGCTCTTGAGCACCGAGCCTGCCCAACCTTACCTGGTTGAATGCTCCTGGTTGCCCTGCCAGTGCGGCGAGGTGGAATAGCCTGCACTGGGCTATGCAGGCGAACCGGAGACACCGAGCGCAAGGCTGGTGCCATGTAAGCCGGCCCAAGGAGACGCACTGGGGACCAGATGCGTAGAGCCGGCTTCATGGCATTTGGCTCGACGCTCAATCTAGCCCGGCCGATACGCGGAGCTGGAATATACCGAACCGGGCTGTGCACCCGCACTGGAGACACCGTGCGCTCCACAGCATAACACGGTGCCTGCCCGGTCTCTCTCCAGCCCCCCGGTAAGCACAGGGAGTTTGCGCAGGTCTCCTACCTGGCATAGCCATACTCCCTGTAAGCCCCCCCCCAAGAAATTTTTGGGGCTGACTCTCGGGCTTCGCTCTGCGCCGCCGTGTTTTCCTTTTCGACTCCATTCGCCTATAGCCTTCTTTGCACTGCTCAAGCGAATCCCATGCGGGCTCCTGCACTCTCTCTGGGTCGGCCGCCCACCTGTCGATCTCTTCCCACGTCGTATACTCCATGCCATTGCTGTCCATAACGTCCTCCTTTCGCTTCTCCTGCCTGTTACCACGCCGCTCGGTCCGTATGTGGTGGGTGATTCTGTAACGGTTTTCTAGTGGTGATGAAGGGTCGGACCAAACTGCAGCGTGTCGATTGCGATCCATGTTTATTTAAACAAACGTAAACACGACTAAACACGAACACTACAAACAATAAACGAAACGAAAACCGAAAACAGCCTATACTTGTGTCAACTAACATCAAACAAGGACATCAAGACACTAAGGACAATCACCCACGACAAACTCAAAGAATATGGCTGCCTAAATATGGTTCCCAATCAGAGACAACGATAAGCACCTGCCTCTGATTGAGAACCACTCCAGACAGCCATAGACCTTGCTAGACAACCCACTAAGCTACAATCCCAATACCACCACCAAAACCCCAAGACAAACACACCACAATTACAAAAACCCCATGCCACACCCTGGCCTGACCAAATACATAAAGATAAACACAAAATACTTTGACCAGGGCGTGACAGAACCCCCCTAAGGTGCGGACTCCCGAACGCACCTCAAAACAATAGGGGGTCCGGGTGGGCGTCTGTCCATGGTGGCGGCTCCGGCGCGGGACGTGGACCCCACTCCTTTAATGTCTTAGTCCCCTCTCCCTTCGTCCCTGGATAGTCCACCCTCGCCGCCGACCATGGCCTAGTAGTCCTCACCCAGAACCCCACTGGACTGAGGAGCAGATCGGGACTGAAGGACAGCTCGGGACCGAGGCAGCTCGGGACTGAGGGGAAGCTCGGGACTGAGGGGAAGCTCGGGAGTGAGAGGAAGCTCAGGAGTGAGAGGAAGCTCAGGAGTGAGAGGAAGCTCAGGAGTGAGAGGAAGCTCAGGAGTGAGAGGAAGCTCAGGAGTGAGAGGAAGCTCAGGAGTGAGAGGAAGCTCAGGAGTGAGAGGAAGCTCAGGCCGGTAAATAGATCTACCAGCTCCTGGCTGGCTGGTGGTTTCAGCAGATCCTGGCTGACTGGCAGATCCTGGCTGACTGGCAGATCCTGGCTGACTGGCAGATCTGGAAGAGTCTGGTTGACTGGCAGATCTGGAAGAGTCTGGTTGACTGGCAGATCTGGAAGAGTCTGGTTGACTGGCAGATCTGGAAGAGTCTGGCTGACTGGCAGATCTGGAAGAGTCTGGCTGACTGGCAGATCTGGAAGAGTCTGGCTGACTGGCAGATCTGGAAGAGTCTGGCTGACTGGCAGATCTGGAAGAGTCTGGCTGACTGGCAGATCTGGAAGAGTCTGGCTGACTGGCAGATCTGGAAGAGTCTGGCTGACTGGCAGATCTGGAAGAGTCTGGTTGACTGGCAGATCTGGAAGAGTCTGGTTGACTGGCAGATCTGGAAGAGTCTGGTTGACTGGCAGATCTGGAAGAGTCTGGCTGACTGGCAGATCTGGCGGCGCTGGGCAGACTGGCGGCGCTGGGCAGACTGGCGATGCTGGGCAGACTGGCGGTGCTGGGCAGACTGGCGGCGCTGGGCAGACTGACGACGCTGGGCAGACTGACGACGCTGGGCAGACTGGCGGTGCTGGGCAGACTGGCGGTGCTGGGCAGACTGGCGGTGCTGGGCAGACTGACGACGCTTGGCAGACTGGCGACGCTGGGCAGACTGGCGACGCTGGGCAGACTGGCGACGCTGGGCAGACTGGGGGCACTGGCGGCGCTGGGCAGACTGGCGGCACTAGCTGCTCCATATAGGCTGACAGCTCTGGCGGCTTCTTACAGACTGACCGCTCTGGCGGCTCCGTGCTGACTGGCAGCTCCTTGCAGACTGGCAGCTCCTTACAGACTGACAGCTCCGTGCAGACTGACAGCTCCGTGCAGACTGACAGCTCCGTGCAGACTGGCAGCTCCGTGCAGACTGGCAGCTCCATGCAGACTGGCAGCTCCATGCAGACTGGCAGCTCCATGCAGACTGGCAGCTCCATGCAGACTGGCTGCTCTATGCAGACTGACATCTCTGGCTGCTTCATGCAGACTGACAGCTCTGGCTACTCCATGTAGACTGGCTGCTTCATGCAGACTGGCAGCTCGGGCTGCTTCATGTAGACTGACAGCTCTGGCTGCTCCATGCGGACTGACAGCTCTGGCTGCTCCATGTAGACTGACTGCTTCATGCAGACTGGCAGCTCGGGCTGCTTCATGTAGACTGACAGCTCTGGCTGCTCCATGCGGACTGACAGCTCTGGCTGCTCCATGCGGACTGACAGCTCTGGCTGCTCCATGCGGACTGACAGCTCTGGCTGCTCCATGCGGACTGACAGCTCTGGCTGCTCCATGTAGACTGGCTGCTTCATGCAGACTGGCAGCGCGGGCTGCTTCATGTAGACTGACAGCTCTGGCTGCTTCATGCAGACTGGCAGCTCTGGCTGCGCTGAACAGGCGGGAGACTCCGGCAGCGCTGGAGATGAGGAAAGCTCTAACAGCGCTTGATAGGTGGGAGACTCCGGCAGCGCAGCAGAGGAGAAAGGCTCCGACAGCGCTGGAGAGGCGAGGCGCACTGTAGGCCTGATGCGTGGTGCTGGTACTGGTGGTACTGGACCGAGGACACGCACAGGAAGCCTGGTGCGGGGAGCTGCTACCGGAGGGCTGGGGTGTGGAGGTGGTACTGGATAGACCGGACCGTGCAGGCGCACTGGAGCTCTTGAGCACCGAGCCTGCCCAACCTTACCTGGTTGAATGCTCCTGGTTGCCCTGCCAGTGCGGCGAGGTGGAATAGCCTGCACTGGGCTATGCAGGCGAACCGGAGACACCGAGCGCAAGGCTGGTGCCATGTAAGCCGGCCCAAGGAGACGCACTGGGGACCAGATGCGTAGAGCCGGCTTCATGGCATTTGGCTCGACGCTCAATCTAGCCCGGCCGATACGCGGAGCTGGAATATACCGAACCGGGCTGTGCACCCGCACTGGAGACACCGTGCGCTCCACAGCATAACACGGTGCCTGCCCGGTCTCTCTCCAGCCCCGGTAAGCACAGGGAGTTTGCGCAGGTCTCCTACCTGGCATAGCCATACTCCCTGTAAGCCCCCAAGAAATTTTTGGGGCTGACTCTCGGGCTTCGCTCTGCGCCGCCGTGTTTTCCTTTTCGACTCCATTCGCCTATAGCCTTCTTTGCACTGCTCAAGCGAATCCCATGCGGGCTCCTGCACTCTCTCTGGGTCGGCCGCCCACCTGTCGATCTCTTCCCACGTCGTATACTCCATGCCATTGCTGTCCATAACGTCCTCCTTTCGCTTCTCCTGCCTGTTACCACGCCGCTCGGTCCGTATGTGGTGGGTGATTCTGTAACGGTTTTCTAGTGGTGATGAAGGGTCGGACCAAACTGCAGCGTGTCGATTGCGATCCATGTTTATTTAAACAAACGTAAACACGACTAAACACGAACACTACAAACAATAAACGAAACGAAAACCGAAAACAGCCTATACTTGTGTCAACTAACATCAAACAAGGACATCAAGACACTCAGGACAATCACCCACGACAAACTCAAAGAATATGGCTGCCTAAATATGGTTCCCAATCAGAGACAACGATAAGCACCTGCCTCTGATTGAGAACCACTCCAGACAGCCATAGACCTTGCTAGACAACCCACTAAGCTACAATCCCAATACCACCACCAAAACCCCAAGACAAACACACCACAATTACAAAAACCCCATGCCACACCCTGGCCTGACCAAATACATAAAGATAAACACAAAATACTTTGACCAGGGCGTGACACTAGGACTGTCTAAGTGATATCTATCTGTTATTAATATAACTAGGACTGTCTAAGTGATATATATCTGTTATTAATATAACTATGACAGTCTAAGTGGTAGATATATATATCTGTTATTAATGTAACTATGACAGTCTAAGTGATATCTATCTGTTATTAATGTAACTATGACAGTAAGTGATATCTATCTGTTATTAATGTAACTATGACAGTCTAAGTGGTAGATATCTATCTGTTATTAATATAACTATGACAGTCTTAAGTGGTAGAGATATATCTGTTATTAATGTAACTATGACAGTCTAAGTGGTAGATATATATATCTGTTATTAATATAACTATGACAGTCTAAGTGGTAGATATATATCTGTTATTAATATAACTATGACAGTCTAAGTGGTAGATATATATCTGCTATTAATATAACTATGACAGTCTAAGTGGTAGATATCTATCTGCTATTAATATAACTATGACAGTCTAAGTGGTAGATATATCTATCTGTTATTAATGTAACTATGACAGTCTAAGTGGTAGATATCTATCTGTTATTAATATAACTATGCCAGTCTAAGTGGTAGATATATCTATCTGTTATTAATATAACTATGACAGTCTAAGTGGTAGATATCTATCTGTTATTAATATAACTATGACAGTCTAAGTGGTATCTATCTGTTATTAATATAACTATGACTGTCTAAGTGATATCTATCTGTTATTAATATAACTATGACAGTCTAAGTGGTAGATATCTATCTGTTATTAATATAACTATGACAGTCTAAGTGGTAGATATCTATCTGTTATTAATGTAACTATGACAGTCTAAGTGGTAGATATCTATCTGTTATTAATATAACTATGACAGTCTAAGTGGTAGATATATCTATCTGTTATTAATGTAACTATGACAGTCTAAGTGGTAGATATCTATCTGTTATTAATATAACTATGACAGTCTAAGTGGTAGATATCTATCTGTTATTAATATAACTATGACAGTCTAAGTGGTAGATATCTATCTGTTATTAATGTAACTATGACAGTCTAAGTGGTAGATATCTATCTGTTATTAATGTAACTATGACAGTCTAAGTGATATCTATCTGTTATTAATGTAACGGTTTTCCTCCGTCGAAGGAGGAGCGGACCAAAATGCAGCGTGGTGGTTACTCATGTTCTTTAATGGAAAAATGAATGATACATGAAATAACTTAAATCTACAAAACAACAAACGGAACGTGAAAACCTACACAGCCTATCTGGTGAATACAAACACTAAGACAGGAACAATCACCCACAAACACACAGTGAAACCCGGGCTACCTAAATATGGTTCCCAATCAGAGACAACGAGAATCACCTGACTCTGATTGAGAACCGCCTCAGGCAGCCATAGACTATGCTAGACAACCCTACTCAGCCACAATCCCAATACCTACTAAAACCCCAATACGAAAACACACCACAAAATAAACCCATGTCACACCCTGGCCTGACCAAATAATTAAAGAAAACACAAAATACTAAGACCAAGGCGTGACAATTAATATAACTATGACAGTCTAAGTGGTATCTATCTGTTATTAATGTAACTATGACAGTCTAAGTGGTAGATATCTATCTGTTATTAATGTAACTATGACTGTCTAAGTGGTAGATATCTATCTGGTATTAATGTAACTATGACTGTCTAAGTGGTAGATGTCTATCTGTTATTAATGTAACTATGACTGTCTAAGTGGTAGATATCTATCTGGTATTAATGTAACTGACTGTCTAAGTGGTAGATGTCTATCTGGTATTAATGTAACTATGACTGTCTAAGTGGTAGATGTCTATCTACCTCAATTGTGATTAGTTCCTTCTCCTCTCTCCTCCCTCAAGCAGAGTCAAGACAGTGGATCTGAGTCTCAGCTCAACACAGTTTCCAGCCTAAAAGAGGCGCTGGAACGCTTTGACCGTAGCCACACCCCCTCCTCCACCTCTCTGTCCTCACACAAGACCTCCTCACAGCTCTCAGACAACACCTGTACCTGTAAGAGAACACACACACACACACACACACGCACACACACACAGACCACACACAGACCACACACACACATCTCAGACCACTCACACATCGGTATCTCTGACTATAATAGGATCTCTCATCTCCATAGCAACAGCCTCCAAGCTCCACATGGACATGGCCACGCCCCCTCGTCAGTCACATGTTGCCACCACCATCGAGATGACATCACAGAGACGCTCCTCCATCAGCAGCCAGGTAAGCCCTGATTGGACAGAATGCGACTGGACAGAAAGTGATTGGACAGAACCCCCCCAAAAATAAGCAAGTTTGTTTTGACTGGGCGATTGGGTGAGTCCAACAGGTGCTATTAAAATACATAATGAATTGAATCTGTTGTGGAGGAGCAGGACATGACCAGGTCCAATTCAACCTGAGACGAATCTACATTGAATCGACTCTGAATCAACTGCAACTGAATCAAACTCACACGGTATCTGTTGTCTGTGTTGGTGTGCGTGTGTAGTCTATGAGTTCTCAGACCACGGGACACAGTGTGGCTCCCGTCCATCCTGTGATACAACACCACCAACAACAAGAGGTGAGAAACACCTGTCTATCTACCCTATTCACCTGGTACCCATCTATCCAAGGTTACAGCCCTATAGAGTGCACTACTTTTGACTTTGCCCTATGGAGCCTGGTGAAAAGTAGTGTACTAAATAGTGAATAGGGTGCTTATTTGGGACACCGCTCAAGTGTGACGATCCTACAGCCATTCAGTACTAGTATGTCAGACAGCAGAACCTCCCTCCAGCCATTCAGACAGCAGATAGCAGAACCTCCCTCCAGCCATTCAGACAGCAGATAGCAGAACCTCCCTCCAGCCATTCAGTACTAGTATGTCAGACAGTAGAACCTCCCTACAGCCATTCAGACAGCAGAGAGCAGAACCTCCCTACTGCCATTCAGTACTAGTATGTCAGACAGCAGAACCTCCCTCCAGCCATTCAGATAGCAGAACCTCCCTACAGCCATTCAGTACTAGTATGTCAAACAGCAGAACCTCCCTACAGCCATTCAGTACTAGTATGTCAGACAGCAGAACCTCCCTACAGCCATTCAGACAGCAGAATCTCCCTCCAGCCATTCAGTACTAGTATGTCAGATAGCAGAACCTCCCTACAGCCATTCAGTACTAGTATGTCAAACAGCAGAACCTCCCTACAGCCATTCAGACAGCAGAACCTCCCTACAGCCATTCAGTACTAGTATGTCAGACAGTAGAACCTCCCTACAGCCATTCAGACAGCAGACAGCAGAACCTCCCTCCAGCCATTCAGTACTAGTATGTCAGACAGCAGAACCTCCCTCCAGCCATTCAGTACTAGTATGTCAGACAGCAGAACCTCCCTCCAGCCATTCAGATAGCAGAACCTCCCTACAGCCATTCAGTACTAGTATGTCAAACAGCAGAACCTCCCTACAGCCATTCAGTACTAGTATGTCAGACAGTAGAACCTCCCTACAGCCATTCAGACAGCAGACAGCAGAACCTCCCTCCAGCCATTCAGTACTAGTATGTCAGACAGCAGAACCTCCCTCCAGCCATTCAGTACTCGTATGTCAGACAGCAGAACCTCCCTCCAGCCATTCAGACAGCAGAACCTCCCTCCAGCCAATCAGTACTAGTATGTCAGACAGCAGAACCTCCCTCCAGCCATTCAGACAGCAGACAGCAGAACCTCCCTCCAGCCATTCAGTACTAGTATGGCAGACAGCAGAACCTCCCTATAGCCATTCAGTACTAGTATGTCAGACAGCAGAACCTCCCTCCAGCCATTCAGTACTAGTATGTCAGACAGCAGAACCTCCCTCCAGCCATTCAGACAGCAGACAGCAGAACCTCCCTCCAGCCATTCAGTACTAGTATGGCAGACAGCAGAACCTCCCTACAGCCATTCAGTACTAGTATGTCAGACAGCAGAATCTCCCTCCAGCCAATCAGTACTAGTATGTCAGACAGCAGAACCTCCTTCCAGCCATTCAGTACTAGTATGTCAGACAGCAGAATCTCCCTCCAGCCAATCAGTACTAGTATGTCAGACAGCAGAACCTCCCTACAGCCATTCAGTACTAGTATGTCAGACAGCAGAACCTCCCTACAGCCATTCAGTACTAGTATGTCAGATAGCAGAACCTCCCTCCAGCCATTCAGTACTATAATGTCAGACATCAGAACCTCCCTACAGCCATTCAGACAGCAGACAGCAGAACCTCCCTCCAGCCATTCAGACAGCTGACAGCAGAACCTCCCTACAGCCATTCAGACAGCAGAACCTCCCTACAGCCATTCAGTACTAGTATGTCAGACAGTAGAACCTCCCTACAGCCATTCAGACAGCAGACAGCAGAACCTCCCTCCAGCCATTCAGTACTAGTATGTCAGACAGCAGAACCTCCCTCCAGCCATTCAGTACTAGTATGTCAGACAGCAGAACCTCCCTCCAGCCATTCAGATAGCAGAACCTCCCTACAGCCATTCAGTACTAGTATGTCAAACAGCAGAACCTCCCTACAGCCATTCAGTAGTAGTCAGACAGTAGAACCTCCCTACAGCCATTCAGACAGCAGACAGCAGAACCTCCCTCCAGCCATTCAGTACTAGTATGTCAGACAGCAGAACCTCCCTCCAGCCATTCAGTACTCGTATGTCAGACAGCAGAACCTCCCTCCAGCCATTCAGACAGCAGAACCTCCCTCCAGCCAATCAGTACTAGTATGTCAGACAGCAGAACCTCCCTCCAGCCATTCAGACAGCAGACAGCAGAACCTCCCTCCAGCCATTCAGTACTAGTATGGCAGACAGCAGAACCTCCCTATAGCCATTCAGTACTAGTATGTCAGACAGCAGAACCTCCCTCCAGCCATTCAGTACTAGTATGTCAGACAGCAGAACCTCCCTCCAGCCATTCAGACAGCAGACAGCAGAACCTCCCTCCAGCCATTCAGTACTAGTATGGCAGACAGCAGAACCTCCCTACAGCCATTCAGTACTAGTATGTCAGACAGCAGAATCTCCCTCCAGCCAATCAGTACTAGTATGTCAGACAGCAGAACCTCCTTCCAGCCATTCAGTACTAGTATGTCAGACAGCAGAATCTCCCTCCAGCCAATCAGTACTAGTATGTCAGACAGCAGAACCTCCCTACAGCCATTCAGTACTAGTATGTCAGACAGCAGAACCTCCCTACAATTATTCAGTACTAGTATGTCAGATAGCAGAACCTCCCTCCAGCCATTCAGTACTATAATGTCAGACATCAGAACCTCCCTACAGCCATTCAGACAGCAGACAGCAGAACCTCCCTCCAGCCATTCAGACAGCTGACAGCAGAACCTCTCTACAGCCATTCAGTACTAGTATGTCAGACAGCAGAACCTCCCTACAGCCATTCAGACAGCAGAACCTATTGTAGCCTGACGCTGCTTGCTGGTCATATAACATGGTGGGAACAATCTTTCTCCCTCTGTTTCCCTCTCTCCCTTCCCCCGTTACTCCCCCATCCAACCCCAAGCCGGTGCTAGAGTTCTCAGCCCAGGTGAATGCTATGCAGCACCTAAAGGACCAGCTGGAGCAGAGGACCAGGATGATTCAGGCCAACATCCAGAGACAGCAGGATGAACTCCGAGCCATACAGGACCAACTACACAGAGTACAGCCCCCAGCCATACAGGACCAACTACACAGAGTACAGCCCCCAGCCATACAGGACCAACTACACAGAGTACAGACCCCAGCCATACAGGTAGGAGGTATATAGACCCCATACAGGACCAACTACACAGAGTACAGCCCCCAGCCATACAGGACCAACTACACAGAGTACAGCCCCCAGCCATACAGGACCAACTACACAGAGTACAGCCCCCATCCATACAGGTAGGAGATGGAGACCCCATACAGGTAGAAGATATATAGACCCCATACAGGTATGAGATATATATATTGACCCCATACAGGTAGGATATATATATATTGACCCCATACAGGTAGAAGATATATAGACCCCATACAGGTATGAGATATATATATTGACCCCATACAGGTAGGATATATATATATTGACCCCATACAGGTAGGAGCTATATAGACCCCATACAGGTATGAGATATATACAGACCCCATACAGGTATGAGATATATATAGACCCCATACAGGTATGAGATATATACAGACCCCATACAGGTATGAGATATATATATTTACCCCATACAGGTAGGAGATATATAGACCCCATACAGGTATGAGATATATATATTGACCCCATACAGGTAGGATATATATATTTACCCCATACAGGTAGGAGATATATAGACCCCATACAGGTATGAGGTATATATATGACCCCATACAGGTATGAGATATATATATTGACCCCATACAGGTATGAGATATATATATTGACCCCATACAGGTATGAGATATATATATTGACCCCATACAGGTAGAAGATATATAGACCCCATACAGGTATGAAATATATATATTGACCCCATACAGGTAGGATATATATATTGACCCCATACAGGTAGGATATGTATATATTGACCCCATACAGGTAGATTAATATATATATATATATATATATAGACCCCATACAGGTAGAATATATATATATATATATATATATATAGACCCCATACAGGTAAAATATATATATATATAGATCCCATACAGGTAGGAAATATATAGACCCCATACAGGTAGGAGTTATATAGACCCCATACAGGTAGGAGTTATATAGACCCCATACAGGTAGGAGGTATATAGACCCCATACAGGTAGGAGTTATATAGACCCCATACAGGTAGGAGGTATATAGACCCCATACAGGTAGGAGGAATATGGACCCCATACAGGTAGGAGATATATAGACCCCATACAGGTAGGAAATATATAGACCCCATACAGGTAGTAGATATATAGACCCCATACATGTAGGAGATATATAGACCCCATACAGGTAGGATATATATAGACCCCATACAGGTAGGAGATATATAGACCCCATACAGGTAGGATATATATAGACCCCATACAGGTAGGATATATATAGACCCCATACAGGTAGGATATATATAGACCCCATACAGGTAGGATATATATAGACCCCATACAGGTAGGAGATATATATAGACCCCATACAGGTTGGATATATATTGACCCCATACAGGTAGGATGTATATTGACCCCATACAGGTAGGATATATATTGACCCCATACAGGTAGGATATATATAGACCCCATACAGGTAGGAGATATATTGACCCCATACAGGTAGGAGATATATTGACCCCATACAGGTAGGATATATATTGACCCCATACAGGTAGGTTAATTATTGACCCCATACAGGTAGGAGATATATAGACCCCATACAGGTAGAATATATATTGATCCCATACACGTAGGATATATATTGACCCCATACAGGTAGGATATATATTGACCCCATACAGGTAGGAGATATATAGACCCCATACAGGTAGGATATATATTGACCCCATACAGGTAGGATATATATTGACCCCATACAGGTAGGTTAATTATTGACCCCATACAGGTAGGATATATATTGACCCCATACAGGTAGGAGATATATAGACCCCATACAGGTAGAATATATATTGATCCCATACAGGTAGGATATATATTGACCCCATACAGGTAGGATATATATTGACCCCATACAGGTAGGAGATATATAGACCCCATACAGGTAGGATATATATTGACCCCATACAGGTAGGATATATATTGACCCCATACAGGTAGGAGATATATAGACCCCATACAGGTAGGATCTATAGACCCCATACAGGTAGGATATATATTGACCCCATACAGGTAGGATATATAGACCCCATACAGGTAGGATATATTGACCCCATACAGGTAGATTTTATATTGACCCCATATAGGACCAGCTACACAGAGCACAGCCTTCAGCCATACAGGTAGGATATATACACAGACAGATTTGCACAGACACACACAGAAATAAACACGCACATTGAGACCCGTATGATTGACAACTGTTGTTTCCGTGGTGATAGATGTTCGTGCAGCAGCCTGGCGGAGCTTTGAATGTCCAGCTGCCTCAGGTGGGGGTGGTGCCACAGGGAGCAGTTCTGACCAATCAGGTGCAGCAGACTGTCCTAAACCCCGCCCACACAGGAAGTCAGCTCACCATTCCGCAGCAGCAGTCACCTCCTCCTCAACAGAACCTTCAACTACAGCAAAACAACTCTCTCGCTCAGGTATTCAGCCAAGCAGTGGTATGTTGTTATGTTCATATTATCTTCATAAAACATTGTGTTGGGTTGTTTTTTCAATGTTATGGTATCTTATGTGTATTATATGTTATTTAGTAGTTATGTTATTTAGTTGTATGCTATGTTTTGTTAAGTTGTGTCATATAATCACCATGGTAATAGATGTAGCTGAACAGCTCGCCACAGTGTTAGACCTGTCTTATCAATTACATCATCTCTGTGAGAACCTGCTCTCTCTCTGACATCATCTCTGTGAGAACCTACTCTCTCTCTCTGACATCATCTCTGTGAGAACCTGCTCTCTCTCTCTCTCTCTCTCTCTCTGACATCATCTCTGTGAGAACCTGCTCTCTCTCTCTCTCTCTCTCTGACATCTATGGGAGAACCTGATCTCTCTCTCTCTGACATATCTGTGATAACCTGCTCTCTTTCTCTCTCTCTCTCTCTCTCTCTCTATGACATCATCTCTGTGAGGACCTGCTCTCTCTGACATCATCTCTGTGAGGACCTGCTCTCTCTCTCTCTCTCTGACATCATCTCTGTGAGAACCTGCTCTCTCTCTCTCTCTCTCTCTCTCTCTCTCTCTCTCTCTGACATCATCTCTGTGAGGACCTGCTCTCTCTCTCTCTCTCTCTCTCTCTCTCTGACATCATCTCTGTGAGGACCTGCTCTCTCTCTCTCTCTGACATCATCTCTGTGAGGACCTGCTCTCTCTCTCTCTGACATCATCTCTGTGAGGACCTGCTCTCTCTCTCTCTCTCTCTGACATCTCTGTGAGAACCTGCTCTCTCTCTCTCTCTCTCAATTCAATTCAATTCAATTCAATTCAAGGGCTTTATTGGCATGGGAAACATGTGTTAACATTGCCAAAGCAAGTGAGGTAGATAATATATAAAGTGAATATATAATATAATATATAAATATATACATCTCTCTCTCTCTCTCTGACATCATCCCTGTCTGCCCTGTGTCCCCCTCTAGGTCCAGCAGCAGCGTCAACAACAACAACAGCAGCAACAGCAGCAACCTGTCTATAACATGATCATGTCTCAGCCCGGCCAGCCCAACCTACTACAGATCAGTACCAGTCTACCACAGAACAACACACAACAGGCTGTAGCCACCTTCACACAAGACAACACTCAGATACAGTATGTAAACACACACACACACACACACACACACACACACACACTGAGGCAGACACACACATACACACACACACACTGAGGACACACACACACACACACTGAGGCAGACACACACACACACACACACACACACTGAGGCAGACACACACACACACACACACACACACTGAGGCAGACACACACACACACACACACACACACTGAGGCACACACACACACACACACACTGTGGCAGACACACACACACACACACACACACACTGAGGCAGACACACACACACACACACACACTGAGGCAGACACACACACACTAAGGCAGACACACACACACGCAGACAGACACACACACACATACTGGGCAGACACACACACACACGCACACACTGAGGCAGACACACACACACATACTGAGGCAGACACACACACACACAGACACACACACACTACTCAGGCAGACACACTGAGGCAGACACACACACACATACTGAGGCACACACACACACACATACTCAGGCAGACACACACACACACACACACACACACATACTGAGGCAGACACACACACACACACATACTCAGGCAGACACACACACACACACACACACATACTGAGGCAGACACACACACACACACACATACTGAGGCAGACACACACACACACACACATACTGAGGCAGACACACACATACACATGACATAACACTCTCTCCCTCTCCACTCTGTTCTCCGAGACAAAAACAATCACAGACGTTCTGGGAAGTCCTTTTTCCAAACAACACACTCCTCCTGTCCTGTCCAAGACTTTTACTGTTAGATATGTCTTCACTGTTACATTACTGTCTGACTGGCTGACCTGGCTGACTGACCTGGCTGACTGACTGACCTGGCTGGCTGACTGGCTGGCTGACCTGACTGGCTGGCTGACCTGACTGACTGGCTGGCTGACTGGCTGGCTGACCTGACTGGCTGGCTGACTGACTGGCTGGCTGACTGGCTGGCTGGCTGGCTGACCTGACTGGCTGACCCTGGCTGACTGACTGACCTGGCTGACTGACTGACCTGGCTGGCTGACTGGCTGGCTGACTGGCTGGCTGACTGGCTGGCTGACTGGCTGACTGGCTGACTGACTGTACACACACTGATTACATATGGAGCATGTCTCCTCTCTCTCTCTGCAGGTTTCCGGCGGGCCAGCAGCTGGTGACTAAGTTAGTGACAGCTCCCATGGCATGTGGAGCGGTCATGGTCCCGACCTCTGTGTTTATGGGACAACCGGTCATCGCTTACAACCCCTTCGGAGGGCAGCAGGTCACACACACACACACACACACACACACACACACACACACACACACATACTGAGGCAGACACACACACACACTCTCACTCACCCCCCTAACACCCTAACCCTACCTCTCTCCTATCAGGGCGGTCAGACTCTGACCCTCCAGGCAGCCCAGTCCCAACAGAACCAGCCTGACAGCCAGACACAGACGGCTGTAGTGGCACATAGTAACCAACAGGGGCGCAGCAGCAGTTCGTACAGGTAACCTCTAGTTTCAACAGGTAACCTTTAGTTTCAACAGGTAACCTCTAGTTTAAACAGAATCAGTTCGGACAGGTAACCTCTAGTTTCAACAGGTAACCTCTAGTTTCAACAGGTAACCTCTAGTTTCAACAGGTAACCTCTAGTTTCAACAGGTAATCTCTAGTTTCAACAGGTAACCTCTAGTTTCAACAGGTAACCTCTAGTTTCAACAGGTAACCTCTAGTTTCAACAGGTAACCTCTAGTTTCAACAGGTAACCTCTAGTTTCAACAGGTAACCTCTAGTTTCAACAGGTAATCTCTAGTTTCAACAGGTAATCTCTAGTTTCAACAGGTAACCTCTAGTTTCAACAGGTAACCTCTAGTTTCAACAGGTAATCTCTAGTTTCAACAGGTAACCTCTAGTTTCAACAGGTAATCTCTAGTTTCAACAGGTAATCTCTAGTTTCAACAGGTAACCTCTAGTTTCAACAGGTAATCTCTAGTTTCAACAGGTAACCTCTAGTTTCAACAGGTAATCTCTAGTTTCAACAGGTAACCTCTAGTTTCAACAGGTAACCTCTAGTTTCAACAGGTAACCTAGTTTAATAACCTCTAGTTTCAACAGGTAACCTCTAGTTTCAACAGGTATCTCTAGTTTCAAACAGGTAACCTCTAGTTTCAACAGGTAATCTCTAGTTTAAACAGGTAACCTCTAGTTTCAACAGGTAACCTCTAGTTTCAACAGGTAACCTCTAGTTTCAACAGGTAACCTCTAGTTTCAACAGGTAACCTCTAGTTTCAACAGGTAATCTCTAGTTTCAACAGGTAACCTCTAGTTTCAACTGCATCAGTTCGTACAGGTAACCTCTAGTTTCAACAGGTAATCTCTAGTTTAAACAGGTAACCTCTAGTTTCAACTGCATCAGTTCGTACAGGTAACCTCTAGTTTCAACAGCCATAGACAGGCAGTTCAGAGGGATGGAGTGTGTATAGCGATGGATTAGGACTGAGTCCAAAATGGCACCCTCTTCCCTATGGGCCTGGTCAACAGTAGTCCCCTATGTGGACAATCTGGTGTCATTTCAGACAACCAGACTGCACAGTAGCAGCAGCAGTTCCTACATGTAACCAGCAGAGGGTAGTGTGGGGGCAGAGTTCAATAGGGACCGAGGCAGAATATGCGATCTATCTTACCCTGATCCTAGATCTGTGGCTAAGGGGAATGTCAACCTGGACTGTATTAGAATTTTAAGGATTTCACAGTGTTCTAATCATAATGTTTTAGAGTCACTTCTATAGTTCTAACCATAGAATTAGAATAAGAATACCATTCTAATCCATTGTCTTACTTCCCGTAACCAGGGCACCCGTCTTCTCCATGGCAACCAGCAGCTGATCCTCCAGGCAGCATTCCCCATGCAACAACAGCAACAGGCCTTCACCCAGGTAACACAACAACAACAGTCTCACAACCAGAGGCATCAGCTGCAGCTGAAACCACAGCCGCAGAAACAACCCAAAGGCCCGCCTTCGCACCGGACTGACAGCTCTAGCAGCCAAGCACAGTAGGCCAGGCGTCCAATCAGACTCTATGACCTGAAGGCTGAACCAATCAGAGGTGTGGAGGGGTGTCCTGGATTGTGTTGTGTGTTTTTCTAATGGAACTAGTGTTGGAGTCACCCAACCCCCTCCCCTCCTATCGCCCCTACCAATATAGCTGCTGTGTTGACCCCCTCTATCTTCCGCCATAACAAACTGAATTATGGGTAACGGTGAGGGTGGCCAGCCCTTCCTCCTAGAAAGCTACTAACTGTGCAGGGTTTGGCTCCGGCTCTGCTCTAACACACCTATTCAGTTGCTCACCAGGACCTTGATGTTCACCTAGACTGAGTCCAAAATGGCACCCTCTTCCCTATGGGCCTGGTCAACAGTAGTCCCCTATGTGGACAATCTGGTGTCATTTCAGACAACCAGACTGGTGTGTTGGTTAGCGCAGGGCCGGAACTAAAGCCTGCAGTCAGGAGATCTTCAAGAGGAGGTTTGGCCTACCTGGATTTCACCTTCCCTAAGGAACTCATCACCGTGGTGACAATAGTACGGACCGGAACCATCGGAACCCTGTATCCCGTAGCAACCAGGAGGAGAGTTGTTTGTTCGTGCGTTGGAGGAGAGACAAACTCGGTGTCCGTGGAAACCCAGTAGAACTCTGCGTTGCCACGGTAACGAGAGACTCCAAAAGGAACGTTGTGGTGATGGACTGACTCTATGGGTCTGTACAGTACAGACGTGTGTAACATTAAACTAAATGTAAATATCCATTATAGCTACAAAGAAAAAAACTAAAATGACTATTTTATATGATTGCATGGGTAAATAACTGTACGTTTTTATGAGTAACTTTTGACAAAATGACTTTATTCAGTGTTTTCCTGGTCATTTCCTGGTCAGATATGAGGTGACAGACGTTCAGTTAGTATGAGCCTCTCTCTTCCACCTAAAGGTCTTCGGCTCTGTTCCAACACTTTAGAAAATGCATCCATCCTTCCATCTTTCCTCCCTTCCTGCGTTGAGGTTATCAAAGTCATTCAGTTCAGGGTGTATTTTATTTGTGTTGGAACATGGCCCCCGGAGGGAGAGATGTTGTGTCACTGTTCGTTTAATGGACGGGCTTGGGTTCTAGTGGGATGCTGGGAAATGTAGTTTTTGAACAACATTTTATTTTTTAGGCTCAACATTTTTGAAACGTTTTATCAGAACAACAACCACGTCTGATCCAATCAAATCATGACGACCTAACAGACCTACGGGTAAATACAGTCTAAACCAGACCAGGGAGTCGGCGATATTACTCAGCCTGGTCTCAGATCACTTCGGTCTTGTGTTGGCAGAGCAAGGCACTTGCAACCCCAAAGGTCGTGGGTTTGATTCCAGCTCGGGCCATCCGTACGTCAAATCTATGCACGTATGACTGACTCTTAAGTTGCTTTGGGGAAAAAACATGTTCTATATGAATGGTGCCGTCTTACCAACACACAGGTCTGGGATCATCTGAAACGGGTTTGGTTATTCCAAGTGCCAATAGTCACAACACACAGGATCAGTTGATATATATATTTTAACAGACTATTCAGATATATATATATATATATATATTTCCAGAAGTATATGACCCTTCTATCAGAGTACTGCATGTATATAGAATGGATTATTTTTTAATGAAGACAGAATTATTATTATACAAAGACAGTATATATTTAACCTCCCCCATGATATTATAGCACTTAATGAGGTCTAACACAGTAAATTACAGACCTACAGACAGTATATCTCCCCATGATATTATAGCACTTAATGAGGTCTAACACAGTAAATTACAGACAGTATATCTCCCCATGATATTATAGCACTTAATGAGGTCTAACACAGTAAATTACAGACAGTATATCTCCCCATGATATTATAGCACTTAATGAGGTCTAACACAGTAAATTACAGACAGTATATCTCCCCATGATATTATAGCACTTAATGAGGTCTAACACAGTAAATTACAGACCTACAGACAGTATATCTCCCCATGATATTATAGCACTTAATGAGGTCTAACACAGTAAATTACAGACAGTATATCTCCCCATGATATTATAGCACTTAATGAGGTCTAACACAGTAAATTACAGACCTACAGACAGTATATCTCCCCATGATATTATAGCACTTAATGAGGTCTAACACAGTAAATTACAGACCTACAGACAGTATATCTCCCCATGATATTATAGCACTTAATGAGGTCTAACACAGTAAATTACAGACCTACAGACAGTATATCTCCCCATGATATCATAGCACTTAATGAGGTCTAACACAGTAAATTACAGACCTACAGACAGTATATCTCCCCATGATATCATAGCACTTAATGAGGTCTAACACAGTAAATTACAGACAGTATATCTCCCCATGATATTATAGCACTTAATGAGGTCTAACACAGTAAATTACAGACAGTATATCTCCCCATGATATTATAGCACTTAATGAGGTCTAACACAGTAAATTACAGACCTACAGACAGTATATCTCCCCATGATATTATAGCACTTAATGAGGTCTAACACAGTAAATTACAGACCTACAGACAGTATATCTCCTGATATCATAGCACTTAATGAGGTCTAACACAGTAAATTACAGACAGTATATCTCCCCATGATATTATAGCACTTAATGAGGTCTAACACAGTAAATTACAGACAGTATATCTCCCCATGATATCATAGCACTTAATGAGGTCTAACACAGTAAATTACAGACAGTATATCTCCCCATGATATCATAGCACTTAATGAGGTCTAACACAGTAAATTACAGACAGTATATCTCCCCATGATATCATAGCACTTAATGAGGTCTAACACAGTAAATTACAGACAGTATATCTCCCCATGATATTATAGCACTTAATGAGGTCTAACACAGTAAATTACAGACAGTATATCTCCCCATGATATTATAGCACTTAATGAGGTCTAACACAGTAAATTACAGACAGTATATCTCCCCATGATATTATAGCACTTAATGAGGTCTAACACAGTAAATTACAGACCTACAGACAGTATATCTCCCATGATATTATAGCACTTAATGAGGTCTAACACAGTAAATTACAGACAGTATATCTCCCCATGATATCATAGCACTTAATGAGGTCTAACACAGTAAATTACAGACAGTATATCTCCCCATGATATTATAGCACTTAATGAGGTCTAACACAGTAAATTACAGACAGTATATCTCCCCATGATATTATAGCACTTAATGAGGTCTAACACAGTAAATTACAGACCTACAGACAGTATATCTCCCCATGATATTATAGCACTTAATGAGGTCTAACACAGTAAATTACAGACATACAGACAGTATATCTACCTAGCTGTGTTGAATCTGGATGTGTGTGGAAATGTGTGTGTATGTTTGTGTGTGTGTGTGTGTGTGTGTGAGAGATTATGCGAGTGTGTGTTCTTGTCCATGCGTTTACCTCTAGACATTGTGTGTGTGTGTGTGTGTGTGTGTGTGTTTACATTGTGTGTGTCTTATACTAACTCCCTTATTCAAGGATCCACAATTTGCTGAATGGTCTCTGCTCAGGAATAAAACTTGTGTGTCCAAAATGGTACTCTCCTATTGGCCCTGGTCTAAAGTAGTGCACTATATAGGGAATAGGGCTATGGTCTAAAGTAGTGCACTATATAGGGAATAGGGTGCCATAGGGCTCTGGTCTAAAGTAGTGCACTATAATAGGGAATAGGGCTCTGGTCTAAAGTAGTGCTCTATAGGGAATAGGGCTCTGGTCTAAAGTAGTGCTCTATATAGGGAATAGGGCTCTGGTCTAAAGTAGTGCTCTATATAGGGAATAGGGCTCTGGTCTAAAGTAGTGCTCTAAAGTAGTGCTCTATAGGGAATAGGGCTCTGGTCTAAAGTAGTGCACTATATAGGGAATAGGGTGCCATTGGAGAATCAGCCAAGGACTCAGCAGACATACATCTGCTCCAGTATACACAGGCCTCACATGGGGCCCAATCATAACCTGCCATCTGCACATGCTCAGTCTCTCCAGGCCAGACAGAACACGGCAGATGTCTGCCAGGAGATGGGGAAATTTCCCATAACAACAAACCATTCTTCTGGTGCGTTGCTTTTCTGCTTATTAGGGACGAATCAACCAATCAAATCATGAACAACAAATCAAATTTTACGTCACGGAAATGTAACGAGTTAGCATTGGTCTGGTCAGTTGATATTTGATCCAGGTCTGGTCAGTTGGTCTGGTCATATTTGATCCAGGTCTGGTCAGTAGATATTTGATCCAGGTCTGGTCAGTAGTCAGTTGATATTTGATCCAGGTCTGGTCAGTTGATATTTGATCCAGGTCTGGTCAGTGATATTTGATCCAGGTCTGGTCAGTTGATATTTGATCCAGGTCTGGTCAGTTGATATTTGATCCAGGTCTGGTCAGTATATTTGATCCAGGTCTGGTCAGTTGATATTTGATCCAGGTCTGGTCAGTTGATATTTGATCCAGGTCTGGTCAGTAGTCAGTTGATATTTGATCCAGGTCTGGTCAGTAGTCAGTTGATATTTGATCCAGGTCTGGTCAGTAGTCAGTTGATATTTGATCCAGGTCTGGTCAGTAGTCAGTTGATATTTGATCCAGGTCTGGTCAGTAGTCAGTTGATATTTGATCCAGGTCTGGTCAGTAGTCAGTTGATATTTGATCCAGGTCTGGTCAGTAGTGATATTTGATCCAGGTCTGGTCAGTAGTCAGTTGATATTTGATCCAGGTCTGGTCAGTAGTCAGTTGATATTTGATCCAGGTCTGGTCAGTTGATATTTGATCCAGGTCTGGTCAGTTGATATTTGATCCAGGTCTGGTCAGTCAGTTGATATTTGATCCAGGTCTGGTCAGTAGTCAGTTGATATTTGATCCAGGTCTGGTCAGTTGATATTTGATCCAGGTCTGGTCAGTAGTCAGTTGATATTTGATTCAGGTCTGGTCAGTAGTCAGTTGATATTTGATCCAGGTCTGGTCAGTTGATATTTGATCCAGGTCTGGTCAGTAGTCAGTTGATATTTAATCCAGGTCTGGTCAGTTGATATTTGATTCAGGTCTGGTCAGTAGTCAGTTGATATTTGACTCAGGTCTGGTCAGTTGATATTGGATTCAGGTCTGGTCAGTTGATATTGGATTCAGGTCTGGTCAGTTGATATTTGATCCAGGTCTGGTCAGTAGTCAGTTGATATTGGATTCAGGTCTGGTCAGTAGTCAGATATTTGATCCAGGTCTGGTCAGTTGATATTTGATCCAGGTCTGGTCAGTAGTCAGTTGATATTTGATCCAGGTCTGGTCAGTAGTCAGATATTTGATCCAGGTCTGGTCAGTTGATATTTGATCCAGGTCTGGTCAGTAGTCTGGTCAGTTGATATTGATCCAGGTCTGGTCAGTTGATATTTGATCCAGGTCTGGTCAGTTCCAGGTCTGGTCATATTTGATCCAGGTCTGGTCAGTTGATATTTGATCCAGGTCTGGTCAGTAGTCAGTTGATATTTGATCCAGGTCTGGTCAGTTGATATTTGATCCAGGTCTGGTCAGTAGTCAGTTGATATTTGACTCAGGTCTGGTCAGTTGATATTTGATAGGTCTGGTCAGTTGATATTTGATCCAGGTCTGGTCAGTTGATATTTGATCCAGGTCTGGTCAGTTGATATTTGATCCAGGTCTGGTCAGTATATTTGATCCAGGTCTGGTCAGTTGATATTTGATCCAGGTCTGGTCAGTAGTCAGTTGATATTTGATCCAGGTCTGGTCAGTTGATATTTGATCCAGGTCTGGTCAGTAGTCAGATATTTGATCCAGGTCTGGTCAGTTGATATTTGATCCAGGTCTGGTCAGTTGATATTTGATCCAGGTCTGGTCAGTTGATATTTGATCCAGGTCTGGTCAGTAGTCAGTTGATATTTGATCCAGGTCTGGTCAGTTGATATTTGATCCAGGTCTGGTCAGTAGTCAGTTGATATTTGATCCAGGTCTGGTCAGTTGATATTTGATCCAGGTCTGGTCAGTTGATATTTGATCCAGGTCTGGTCAGTTGATATTTGATCCAGGTCTGGTCAGTTGATATATTGATCCAGGTCTGGTCAGTAGTCACTGATATTTGATCCAGGTCTGGTCAGTTGATATTTGATCCAGGTCTGGTCAGTTGATATTTGATCCAGGTCTGGTCAGTAGTCAGTTGATATTTGATCCAGGTCTGGTCAGTAGTCAGTTGATATTTGATCCAGGTCTGGTCAGTTGATATTTGATCCAGGTCTGGTCAGTTGATATTTGATCCAGGTCTGGTCAGTTGATATTTGATCCAGGTCTGGTCAGTAGTCAGTTGATATTTGATCCAGGTCTGGTCAGTTGATATTTGATCCAGGTCTGGTCAGTTGATATTTGATCCAGGTCTGGTCAGTAGTCAGTTGATATTTGATCCAGGTCTGGTCAGTTGATATTTAATCCAGGTCTGGTCAGTAGTCAGTTGATATTTGACTCAGGTCTGGTCAGTTGATATTTGATCCAGGTCTGGTCAGTTGATATTTGATCCAGGTCTGGTCAGTAGATATTTGATCCAGGTCTGGTCAGTAGATATTTGATCCAGGTCTGGTCAGTAGATATTTGATCCAGGTCTGGTCAGTAGTCAGTTGATATTTGATCCAGGTCTGGTCAGTAGTCAGTTGATATTTGATCCAGGTCTGGTCAGTAGTCAGTTGATATTTGATCCAGGTCTGGTCAGTAGATATTTGATCCAGGTCTGGTCAGTTGATATTTGATCCAGGTCTGGTCAGTAGTCAGTTGATATTTGATCCAGGTCTGGTCAGTAGTCAGTTGATATTTGATCCAGGTCTGGTCAGTAGTCAGTTGATATTTGATCCAGGTCTGGTCAGTTGATATTTGATCCAGGTCTGGTCAGTAGTCAGTTGATATTTGATCCAGGTCTGGTCAGTAGTCAGTTGATATTTGATCCAGGTCTGGTCAGTAGTCAGTTGATATTTGATCCAGGTCTGGTCAGTAGTCAGTTGATATTTGATCCAGGTCTGGTCAGTAGTCAGTTGATATTTAATCCAGGTCTGGTCAGTTGATATTTGATTCAGGTCTGGTCAGTAGTCAGTTGATATTTGATCCAGGTCTGGTCAGTAGTCAGTTGATATTTGATCCAGGTCTGGTCAGTAGTCAGGTCTGATATTTGATTCAGGTCTGGTCAGTTGATATTGGATTCAGGTCTGGTCAGTTGATATTGATCCAGGTCTGGTCAGTTGATATTTGATCCAGGTCTGGTCAGTAGTCAGTTGATATTTGATCAGGTCTGGTCAGTTGATATTTGATCCAGGTCTGGTCAGTTGATATTTGATCCAGGTCTGGTCAGTAGTCACTTGATATTTGATCCAGGTCTGGTCAGTTGATATTTGATCCAGGTCTGGTCAGTTGATATTTGATCCAGGTCTGGTCAGTTGATATTTGATCCAGGTCTGGTCAGTTGATATTTGATCCAGGTCTGGTCAGTTGATATTTGATCCAGGTCTGGTCAGTATTTTGATCCAGGTCTGGTCAGTTGATATTTGATCCAGGTCTGGTCAGTTGATATTTGATCCAGGTCTGGTCAGTTGATATTTGACTCAGGTCTGGTCAGTTGATATTTGATCCAGGTCTGGTCAGTAGTCAGTTGATATTTGATCCAGGTCTGGTCAGTAGTCAGTTGATATTTGACTCCAGGTCTGGTCAGTAGTCAGGTCTGGTCAGTTGATATTTGATCCAGGTCTGGTCAGTAGTCAGTTGATATTTGATCCAGGTCTGGTCAGTTGATATTTGATTCAGGTCTGGTCAGTAGTCAGTAGATATTTGATCCAGGTCTGGTCAGTTGTCAGCTGATATTTAATCCAGGTCTGGTCAGCTGATATTTAATCCAGGTCTGGTCAGTTGATATTTGATCCAGGTCTGGTCAGTAGTCAGCTGATATTTGATCCAGGTCTGGTCAGTAGTCAGCTGATATTTAATCCAGGTCTGGTCAGTAGTCAGCTGATATTTGATCCAGTTCTGGTCAGTAGTCAGTTGATATTTGATCCAGGTCTGGTCAGTAGTCAGTTGATATTTAATCCAGGTATGGTCAGTTGATATTTAATCCAGGTCTGGTCAGTGGTCGGTCAGTAATGTAACAGTGAAGACATATCTAACAGTAAAAGTCTTGGACAGGACAGGAGGAGTGTGTTGTTTGGAAAAAGGACTTCCCAGAACGTCTGTGATTGTTTTTGTCTCGGAGAACAGAGTGGAGAGACGGAGAGAGTGTACACATGTGTTTGGTCATTTCTCCTCTTCGTTTTGTTCTACTTCCTGTATCACACGGGAACAGCCAATCAGTTCATGCGTTGCAGTAACGATGATGACTAGTGAATAGTCTAGAATCTTCCTCTGTGTTTGGGCTGGTGGTGATGACGACGCCCAGGAGAGATGCAGCCCAACCGGAATACATGTTAGTGTGAGACTGAGCGTTGTCACGACAACAACCTCCACTGTGTTCCTGTGGATTTACACATCACGGTATTAATGCTTAGACTGGACGCATGGTTTCATGGGGAATCCATTACCTACGAAGCTATGACAAAGTGTGTGTCTCACACTCACACGCACACACACACACACACACACACACACACACACACTTTGACACCACTACCCTTTTGACACACATCCCTCAGCAAATTCAGGTCCTTTAGTTTTAGTGTTTTGTGAGTTTTATTGCTGAAAAAAATGCAACTGTTATTGTCGTGTTATTTCCACATCACTGATATACACCCAGCCCAAAGAATGTAACGGAGAAAGAGACTTAATGTATGTATCTTGTTTGACTGTGTCCCAAATGACACCCTATTTCCTATATAGTGCGCTACGTTTTATCCAGAGCTGGTCTAAAGTAGTGCACTATGTGTATGAAACAGGGTGGGACGTAGCCATTCTGCTGTAGAAGAGAAACAGGCTTGTGTAATGAAGTGGTTCAATCATGTTCCATTCAATGGTATGAGAATCGAGTTCTGAAATTCTATGTTCTGATTCTATGATTCCGTTGTTCCGATGTTACTGTAACAAGCAGCTCAGAAACCTTACTTACCAGGTAACTCCACTTACCAGGTAACTCCAACCAGGTAACTCCACTTACCAGGTAACTCCACTTACCAGGTAACTCCAACTAGTTTAATGTACACTTACCAGGTAACTCCACTTACCAGGTAACTCCACTTACCAGGTAACCCCAACTAGTTTAATGTACACTTACCAGGTAACTCCAACTAGTTTAATGTACACTTACCAGGTAACTCCACTTACCAGGTAACCCCAACTAGTTTAATGTACACTTACCAGGTAACCCCAACTAGTTTAATGTACACTTACCAGGTAACTCCAACTAGTTTACTCTACACTTACCAGGTAACCCCAACTAGTTTTAATGTACACTTACCAGGTAACCCCAACTAGTTTAATGTACACTTACCAGGTAACCCCAACTAGTTTAATGTACACTTACCAGGTAACTCCAACTAGTTTACTCTACACTTACCAGGTAACCCCAACTAGTTTTAATGTACACTTACCAGGTAATCCCAACTAGTTTAATGTACACTTACCAGGTAATCCCAACTAGTATACTGTACACTTACCAGGTAACCCCAACTAGTTTTAATGTACACTTACCAGGTAACCCCAACTAGTTTTAATGTACACTTACCAGGTAACCCCAACTAGTATACTCTTCACTTACCAGGTAACCCCAACTAGTTTTAATGTACACTTACCAGGTAACCCCAACTAGTAACCCCAACTAGTTTTAATGTACACTTACCAGGTAACCCAACTAGTTTTAATACTTACCAGGTACACTTTTACCAGGTAATCCCAACTAGGTAATCCCAACTAGATTACTCTACACTTACCAGGTAACTCCAACTAGTTTTAATGTACACTTACCAGGTAATCCCAACTAGTTTTCTCTACCCTTACCAGGTAATCCCAACTAGTATACTGTACACTTACCAGGTAACTCCAACTAGTTTTAATGGGGCTCTGCTGGCATTTCCTCTTCTCTGTCACCAGGTGTCTCCTCCCAACATAGTGTTTCCTGTATTCTAAACCCTTCTCCTCCTGCTCTCCCAAAGCAACATGGAAACAGTATTCTAAACCCTTCTCCTCCTGCTCTCCCTCGGTCAATATGAAAATAAAACCCAATTTACAAATGTATTGTTGGTTGTGTGTTTTTGTCGCTTACTTTACAGGAGCAGTGACGGCCTCCACTGGAACACACACACACACACACACACACACACACACACACACACACACACACACACACACACACACACACAGGAACACACACACACACACACACAGGAACACACACACACACACACACACACACAACACACACACACACTGGAACACACACACACACTGGAACACACACACACAACACACACACACTGGAACACACACACACACACACACAGGAACACACACACACACTGGAACACACACACACACACACTGGAACACACACACACACTGGAACACACACACACACACACACACTGGAACACACACACACTGGAACACACACACACACACACACACACACACACACTGGAACACACACACACACACACACACACACACACACACACACACACACAACACACACACACACACACACACACACACACACACACACACACACACACACACACACACACACACACACTGGAACACACACACACACACACACACACACACACAACACAGGAACACACACACACACTGGAACACACACACACACACACACACACACACACACACATACACACACTGGAACACACACACACACACACACACTGGAACACACACACACACACTGGAACACACACACACTGGAACACACACACACACACACACACACAGGACACTGTCTACCTGGTCTGACTATGTCCTGAGGAGACCCAGGAACACACACACACACCATCACACACACACACACCATACCACCACACACACACACACACCATACCACCACACACACACCACCACACACACACCATACCACCGCACACACACCATACCACCACACAACACCACACACACACACCACACACCATACACCACACACACATACCACCACACACACACCATGAACCACACACACCATACCACACACACACACACACCATACCACCACCACACACACACCATACCACCACACACTGACCACACACACACACCATACCACCACACACACACCATACCACAACACGCACACACCATACCACCACACACACACACCATACCACCACACACCTGACACACACACCATACCACCACACACCTGACACACCATAGTTCCAGTACTTTCTTTATTACAAGCCAACCAACTGTATGAACACATCCTCAGCCTCCAAACCGTTTTTACATGGCTTCATTCATCACATTTACACATGAAGAGTTGGTTTCCAGACAGAGCCTACTCCTGGTTCTATGTTCCCCAGACAGAACCAGGGTTCTAGTTCCCCAGACTGTCTGGGAATCATAGAACCAGGAGTAGGCTCTATGTTTCCCAGACAGAACCAGGAGTAGGCTCTATGTTTCCCAGACAGAGCCTACTCCTGGTTCTATGTTTCCCAGACAGAGTCTACTCCTGGCTTCATTCATCACATACATTCTCTGCATCAAAACCAACGCACACACATACTATTAACATAAAACAAACCTGAAAGCACATAAAGCTAATGTTAATGTATTTACACATGAAGAGTTGGTTCCCCAGACATAGCCTACTCCTGGTTCTATGTTCCCCAGACATAGCCTACTCCTGGTTCTATGTTCCCCAGACATAGCCTACTCCTGGTTCTATGTTCCCCAGACAGAGCCTACTCCTGGTTCTATGTTCCCCAGACATAGCCTACTCCTGGTTCTATGTTCCCCAGACATAGCCTACTCCTGGTTCTATGTTCCCCAGACATAGCCTACTCCTGGTTCTATGTTCCCCAGACATAGCCTACTCCTGGTTCTATGTTCCCCAGACATAGCCTACTCCTGGTTCTATGTTCCCCAGACATAGCCTACTCCTGGTTCTATGTTCCCCAGACAGAGCCTACTCCTGGTTTTATGTTCCGCAGACATAGCCTACTCCTGGTTCTATGTTCCCCAGACATAGCCTACTCCTGGTTCTATGTTTCCCAGACAGAGCCTCTCCTGGTTCTAGTTTTTTTATATAATATCTGAGTGAAAGTGACAAACAAAAGTAATGGGGGCCCCCGGTCGGTAATGAGACCATAATTACTTACAAGTTTAGATAGCTGGCTAGACTCATTTATCAATCGTATTTTTATTTTTTTTGCAGACAAGGTCTACAATGTATTATTCCAGTTCAGGCACAATTTAGATTTTGGCCACTAGATGGCAGCAGTGTATGCAAAAAAATGGGGGACTGATCCAATGAATCATTGCATTTCAGTTCAAAATGCTGTATCAAGTCTGCCCAAATGTGCCTAATTGGTTTATTGATACATTTCATAACTCTGCCCTCTCCTCAAACAATAGCATGGTATTATTTCACTCTAATAGCTACTGTAAATTGGACCGTGCAGTTAGATGACCAGGCATTTAAGCTTTCTGCCCATATCAGATATGTCTATGTCCTGGGAGATGTTCTGATGATGATAGTGTATACTGTATTTTGTCAGAACAGCGGTGTTAGTAGATCTACGTGCTGTATAGATGTGTCAGTCAGCCTATAGCGTATTGGTTCTTTAAACTAACTGCTGTGTCAGTTCATACTGTATTGATACTGTATTGTATATTGCCTCTAATATTGCATTAAATCACCATTTTATTTTCAGTGGGTGATCTCTTTGAACTTCTAAGCATATTCACAATGATATTGCGGCTGGATGCAGATAAGGGGGAAACTTGCTGAATGATCAGAGAAATGATAGTCAAAGCTTTTTCTTTTAGGCTTATTTACAGAAAAATAAATCCTGGATGCTTTGATAGCAATAGACTACAAGACTTCCTGGTCTATCTAAAGTTCTAGAATGCTGAAACCCAATCAGGAATCAGGAAATCAGCTCTTGTGCGTAAGGACGGGGAATAGTAGTGATCTTAATGATTACCGCACCACTTCAAGACTTCCTGGTCTAGCTAAAGTTCTAGGATCCTTGGTGAATGTACAACTTTGGTGTTTTTTTTAATGAATGTAAATCAATCAGGGTTTAGGCCCGGACATCCAATCGGGGTTTAGGCCTGGGCATCCAATCAGGGTTTAGGCCCGGGCATCCAATCAGGGTTTAGGCCCGGACATCCAATCAGGGTTTAGGCCCGGACATCCAATCAGGGTTTAGGCCCGGACATCCAATCAGGGTTTAGGCCCGGACATCCAATCAGGGTTTAGGCCCGGACATCCAATCAGGGTTTAGGCCCGGACAGCCAATCAGGGTTTAGGCCCGGACATCCAATCAGGGTTTAGGCCCGGACATCCAATCAGGGTTTAGGCCCGGACATCCAATCAGGGTTTAGGCCCGGACATCCAATCAGGGTTTAGGCCCGGACATCCAATCAGGGTTTAGGCCCGGACAGCCAATCAGGGTTTAGGCCCGGACAGCCAATCAGGGTTTAGTATTGTGTATTTTATTGTGTATATGAATGTGTAGGTTATTGTGTATTTATGAATGTGGAGGTTATTGTGTAGGTTATTGTGTATTTATGAATGTGGAGGTTATTGTGTATATGAATGTGTAGGTTATTGTGTATATGAATGTGTAGGTTATTGTGTATATGAATGTGTAGGTTATTGTGTAGGTTATTGTGTATATGAATGTGTAGGTTATTGTGTAGGTTATTGTGTATATGAATGTGTAGGTTATTGTGTATATGAATGTGTAGGTTATTGTGTATATGAATGTGTAGGTTATTGTGTATATGAATGTGTAGGTTATTGT
>NW_024609087.1:50000-70000 GCF_018296145.1 Oncorhynchus tshawytscha | reverse complement strand
AGTAGGGAGTCATTTAGCAGACTCTCTTATCCAGAGAGACTGACAGTAGTGAGTCATTTAACAGACTCTCTTATCAAGAGAGACTTACAGTAGGGAGTCATTTAGCAGACTCTTATCCAGAGAGACTGACAGTAGTGAGTCATTTAACAGACTCTCTTATCAAGAGAGACTGACAGTAGTGAGTCATTTAGCAGACTCTCTTATCCAGAGAGACTGACAGTAGTGAGTCATTTAGCAGACTCTCTTATCAAGAGACTTACAGTAGGGAGTCATTTAGCAGACTCTTATCCAGAGAGACTGACAGTAGTGAGTCATTTAACAGACTCTCTTATCAAGAGAGACTGACAGTAGTGAGTCATTTAGCAGACTCTCTTATCCAGAGAGACTGACAGTAGTGAGTCATTTAGCAGACTCTCTTAAGAGATAAGAGTCTGCTAAATGACTCCCTACTGTCAGTATCTCTGGATCAGAGAGTCTGTTAAATGACTCCCTACTGTCAGTCTCTCTGGATCAGAGAGTCTGCTAAATGACTCACTACTGTCAGTCTCTCTGGATAAGAGAGTCTGCTAAATGACTCCCTAATGTGTCTTCATCTTAAGATCGCTAGGTGGGACAACCACATACTGTGTCTGAGTCATAGTAAGTACATTTTTCAAAATCACACACACACACTCCTTACATTTCTCTGGGAGCCACATCAGGTCTGTTCATTCTGTGTCCTTCCTGGATCATCCTGTAGAATGCTGAACCCACCTGCATACCGGGGTATGGACTGCTGCCTACACACACACACACACAAACACACACACAGAGACAGACACACACACACACACACACACACACACACACACAGTTAGTAAATTCCCCAAACATGTGTTTTTGTGTGCCTTTGTGTGTGTGAGTACATAGACTGTATCCAAGGTTACTATAGTTACCATGTGACCAGTCATCATTCTGAAGGGTTACTATAGTTACCATGTGACTAGTCATCACTCTGAAGGGTTACTATAGTTACCATGTGACCAGTCATCACTCTGAAGGGTTACTATAGTTACCATGTGACCAGACATCACTCTGAAGGGTTACTATAGTTACCATGTGACCAGTCATCACTCTGAAGGGTTACTATAGTTACCATGTGACCAGTCATCACTCTGAAGGGTTACTATAGTTACCATGTGACCAGTCATCACTCTGAAGGGTTACTATAGTTACCATGTGACCAGACATCACTCTGAAGGGTTACTATAGTTACCATGTGACCAGACATCACTCTGAAGGGTTACTATAGTTACCATGTGACCAGTCATCACTCTGAAGGGTTACTATAGTTACCATGTGACCAGTCATCACTCTGAAGGGTTACTATAGTTACCATGTGACCA
Organism: Oncorhynchus tshawytscha; assembly: GCF_018296145.1. Lineage (NCBI taxonomy): Eukaryota > Metazoa > Chordata > Actinopteri > Salmoniformes > Salmonidae > Oncorhynchus > Oncorhynchus tshawytscha. Next base: position 68,615 of record NW_024609087.1, on the reverse strand, counting down.
GACATCACTCTGAAGGGTTACTATAGTTACCATGTGACCAGTCATCACTCTGAAGGGTTACTATAGTTACCATGTGACAAGTCATCACTCTGAAGGGTTACTATAGTTACCATGTGACCAGTCATCACTCTGAAGGGTTACTATAGTTATCATGTGACCAGACATCACTATGAAGGGTTACTATAGTTACCATGTGACCAGTCATCACTCTGAAGGGTTTACTATAGTTACCATGTGACCAGACATCACTCTGAAGGGTTACTATAGTTACCATGTGACCAGTCATCACTCTGAAGGGTTACTATAGTTACCATGTGACCAGTCATCACTCTGAAGGGTTACTATAGTTACCATGTGACCAGTCATCACTCTGAAGGGTTACTATAGTTACCATGTGACCAGTCATCACTCTGAAGGGTTACTATAGTTACCATGTGACCAGACATCACTCTGAAGGGTTACTATAGTTACCATGTGACCAGTCATCACTCTGAAGGGTTACTATAGTTACCATGTGACCAGACATCACTCTGAAGGGTTACTATAGTTACCATGTGACCAGTCATCACTCTGAAGGGTTACTATAGTTACCATGTGACCAGTCATCACTCTGAAGGGTTACTATAGTTACCATGTGACCAGTCATCACTCTGAAGGGTTACTATAGTTACCATGTGACCAGTCATCACTCTGAAGGGTTACTATAGTTACCATGTGACCAGTCATCACTCTGAAGGGTTACTATAGTTACCATGTGACCAGTCATCACTCTGAAGGGTTAAAGGTGATTTTGAGGGTCTTCTAAAGACCCCCACCATTGATTATGTTGTTATTAATAATTAGCTTTACGTGTCATTATACTTATTCTCACTGTATAGCTGAATACTGAGGCCTCTGTCTGTGTCAAGCTCTCTACCAAAACCCACAGCCCCGCGTCTCTGAGAAGAGGTGAGAAAAGGGGACTGTGGATGACAGCGAGACAGAGAGAGAGAGACAAGCTCTCTACCAAAACCCACAGCCCCGCGTCTCTGAGAAGAGGTGAGAAAAGGGGACTGTGGATGACAAAACCCACAAAACCCACAGCCCCGCGTCTCTGAGAAGAGGTGAGAAAAGGGGACTGTGGATGACAGCGAGACACAGAGAGAGACAAGCTCTCTACCAAAACCCGCAGCCCCGCGTCTCTGAGAAGAGGTGAGAAAAGGGGACTGTGGATGACAGCGAGACACAGAGAGAGACAAGCTCTCTACCAAAACCCACAGCCCCGCGTCTCTGAGAAGAGGTGAGAAAAAGGGACTGTGGATGACAGCGAGACAGAGAGAGAGACAAGCTCTCTACCAAAACCCACAGCCCCGCGTCTCTGAGAAGAGGTGAGAAAAAGGGGATTGTGGATGACAGCGAGACACAGAGAGACAGTGTCTGTTTTTCTCTGAAACCAGGGCAGATTTACATCCCGCTGAGACAGGTTCTCAGAAACCTTGTGTTTAGAATAACTGGGTCTTTAAACTGCACATGCAGGGTTTGACACCATGAGGTTTGATCTATAGAAGATCCTGTCTTTATTTTGTTCACAACTCAGGAGAGACATCAGTTGTATGTTGATCTTTGACTTCTGTCAACAGCTGTCTTCTAATTAAAATATATTGTGGAAGGACCACTAGAGGGCAGGCTGGGCTCACGGATAGTAGCCCAACAAGGCATGGGAGACAAGGTAACCAGAGGGCAGGCTGGGCTCACGGATAGCAGCCCAACAAGGTAACCAGAGGGGAGGCTGGGCTCACGGATAGTAGCCCAACAAGGCATGGGAGACAAGGTAACCAGAGGGGAGGCTGGGCTCACGGATAGTAGCCCAACAAGGCATGGGAGACAAGGTAACCAGAGGCAATTAAGCACAGCTGACGGTACTAATGACATACTCTCCTTCCCCTATAAGAGAGAGAATGGAACCAGCAGAGAGTGGAGGGGAAAACTATCTCTGGAAGATGGCCACCGAGAGAGAGGAGCTATCCAGGAAGAACCACTAAGAATGGCCACCGAGAGAGAGGAGCTATCCAGGAAGAACCACTAAGAATGGCCACCGAGAGAGAGGAGCTATCCAGGAAGAACCACTAAGAATGGCCACCGAGAGAGAGGAGCTATCCAGGAAGAACCACTAAGAATGGCCACCGAGAGAGAGGAGGAAGAACTATCCAGGAAGAACCACTAAGAATGGCCACCGAGAGAGAGGAGCTATCCATGAAGAACCACTAAGAATGGCCACCGAGAGAGAGGAGCTATCCAGGAAGAACCACTAAGAATGGCCACCGAGAGAGAGGAGCTATCCAGGAAGAACCACTAAGAATGGCCACCGAGAGAGAGGAGCTATCCATGAAGAACCACTAAGAATGGCCACCGAGAGAGAGGAGCTATCCAGGAAGAACCACTAAGACGGTGACAATCCCGTGACTTGTGTTGTAGTTTAAAGATAATCCTATTGTGTTCCTGTTCCATCTGGAGAAGAAGATGTATGTTTTTCCTTGGAAGATTTATTGATTATGTTGGAGTGTTTGTGTTGACCAAATGCCCTCAATAGAGAACTGTGTTCAATCAAGAAAACCTACTCCGGACTCGTTTATTCCACATTCCCGCTTTAGAGTGACGCCCAATTACTTGGTCCGCTCACAATCTTCATTTTATATATGCACATTTTGAGTATTCCTTATTTGTTAAGTAAATAACGGAGACCAGAAAAGGTGAAAACAACAACTCTCCAAGGTTACTATAGTTACCATGTGACCAGGCATCACTCTCCAAGGTTACTATAGTTACCATGTGACCAGACATCACTCTCCAAGGTGACTATAGATACCATGTGACCAGACATCACTCTCCAAGGTTACTATAGATACCATGTGACCAGACATCAGTCTCCAAGGTGACTATAGTTACCATGTGACCAGACATCAGTCTCCAAGGTTACTATAGATACCATGTGACCAGACATCAGTCTCCAAGGTGACTATAGTTACCATGTGACTATAGATACCATGTGACCAGACATCACTCTCCAAGGTTACTATAGATACCATGTGACCAGACATCAGTCTCCAAGGTGACTATAGTTACCATGTGACCAGACATCAGTTTCCTAGGTGACTATAGATACCATGTGACCAGACATCAGTCTCCAAGGTGACTATAGATACCATGTGACCAGACATCAGTCTCCAAGGTGACTATAGATACCATGTGACCAGACATCACTCTCCAAGGTTACTATAGATACCATGTGACCAGACATCAGTCTCCAAGGTGACTATAGATACCATGTGACCAGACATCAGTTTCCTAGGTGACTATAGATACCATGTGACCAGACATCAGTCTCCAAGGTGACTATAGTTACCATGTGACCAGACATCAGTTTCCAAGGTGACTATAGTTACCATGTGACCAGACATCAGTCTCCAAGGTGACTATAGTTACCATGTGACCAGACATCAGTCTCCAAGGTGACTATAGTTACTATGTGACCAGATATCAGTTTCCAAGGTGACTATAGTTACCATGTGACCAGACAGCCTCCAAGGGGACTATAGATACCATGTGACCAGACATCACTTTCCTAGGTGACTATAGATACCATGTGACCAGACATCAGTCTCCAAGGTGACTATAGTTACCATGTGACCAGACAGTCTCCAAGATGACTATAGTTACCATGTGACCAGACATCAGTCTCCAAGGTGACTATAGTTACCATGTGACCAGACATCAGTGTCCTAGGTGACTATAGTTACCATGTGACCAGACAGTCTCCAAGGTGACTATAGATACCATGTGACCAGACATCAGTCTCCAAGGTGACTATAGTTACCATGTGACCAGACATCAGTCTCCAAGGTGACTATAGTTACCATGTGACCAGACATCAGTCTCCAAGGTGACTATAGTTACCATGTGACCAGACATCAGTCTCCAAGGTGACTATAGATACCATGTGACCAGACATCAGTCTCCAAGGTGACTATAGTTACCATATGACCAGACATCAGTTTCCAAGGTGACTATAGTTACTATGTGACCAGATATCAGTTTCCAAGGTGACTATAGTTACCATGTGACCAGACATCAGTCTCCAAGGTGATCTATAGTTATGTACTGTACATTACCTAAAGAGAATATTTCCCAGAGCAGGATACCGTATGACCAGACATCACTCTCCAAGGTGTAAACACCGTCAAAGATACTCTCTGGAGACATCCACTTCACTGGGAGACGGGCCTGGAACACACAGGAAACGCATCATCAGGGGGAGACAACACCCACGGTAAACGCATCATCAGGGGGAGACAACACCCACGGTAAACGCATCATCAGGGGGAGACAACACCCACGGGAAACGCATCATCAGGGGGAGACAACACCCACGGGAAACGCATCATCAGGGGGAGACAACACCCACAGGAAACGCATCATCGGGGTAAAACAGGAAGTGGCTATTCATTTTAAAAGATAGTTCAGTGGTTTTACTTATTTGGATGTTTCCTTTGCCTTGACCGTCATTGTCCAGAGACGACTATCAACATAAGGAAACACGTCTAAACATGTAAAATGGCCAACGGTCCCTCTGAGATTCCGTTGTGTTACAATGCTTGGGTTTTTACTTGTTGTTCTTTGATGGTAAAACCTGAGCAACCTTCTTGTATTTCACACTCTTTCTATAACAAAAATACACACACACACACACACACACACACACACACACACACACTCACACTACATTGCCTCTGAGGACGTAGTTAGAGTCGGTGGTGATGTCTCGGGCCAGTCCGAAGTCACAGATCTTGGCTACTCTACCCTGAGTCAGCAGAATGTTCCTGGCTGCTAGGTCTCTGTGGATACACTACACACACACACACACACACAGGCACACACACACACAGACAGGCACACACACAGACACACACACAGGCACACACACACACATTTAAAGTAATCAACCATATACAGAAATAACTACATAGAAGACAGAAACACAGACAGCAGCAACTACAACTGTCTCTAACTCAGTGGAGACCTGTCATTCAGGGCAGAGCCCCACTTGTTAAGCTACAAAACATCTCTAACTCAGTGGAGACCTGTCATTCAGGGCAGAGCCCCACTTGTGAAGCACAACACAACATAAAACAAATCACAAGTTGCCTGTTTAGCATTTTATTTTGGCATTAATTCCATGTCACATATCAGTTTGCAAACAACGTAAAAAAAATAAAATAAATAAATAAATCCTTGAGTTAATAAAGCCGTATACAAACATGGTCTCTTTCTTGACAGAAGCCAAAATAAAAATAAGAACTAAAACGTATAAAATAATATATTTTTCATCTCTCTGTATTTCATATTTTATCCTTCAACTCTCCAGAGGCTGAATTGTATCTCACAGGAGAAAGCGTCTGAGTGAGAGAAACAGCGCCCCCTCTGTCTCTCTATGTGTTGGCAATCTATCTGATGCTGTGTGGTCAAAAAGAGTATGACAATGTTGCCGCCAGTAGCATTGAAAGCAACGGAAGCCAGCGAGCATTTGGCCTCCCCTTTGATAAAAAAGGAAAAGTCTAAAATAATAGCCAATCAGCGTTGAGCTAAACTGTGATTGGTCCTGGCGCACCAATAAACAGTGTCAAAGGAAGCCAGCTTGGATTTGGCTGCTGGTTTCCCCAGTGATTTGACTCGTCCCCTTAGGCCTATATATCACTGTGTCAAGGCATATGAACTAAACAGGTTGTAGAGCAAACAAGGTAATAATCTCAACACACAGGTTGTTATATGGCTTTTGGTGCTGGTTTCCCCAGTGATTTGACTCAGGCACCGCTACTGTTTTCTTGGGTAAGGCAGCTCCAAAATGCAGGTGTTTGCATACCAGCTCAGTGCTTTCTGTGGTGGAGGGGCAGCCAACAAAAATACAGAACGTATGGGGGTTGGTAATCTTCTCTAGTTGCGCTCTAGTTGCCATTGTTCCTGTTCCCAAGAAAGCTAAGGTAACTGAGCTAAACGACTACCGCCCCGTAGCACTCACATCCGTCATCATGAAGTGCTTTGAGAGACTAGTCAAGGACCATATCACCTCCACCCTACCTGACACCCTAGACCCACTCCAATTTGCTTACCGCCCAAATAGGTCCACAGACGATGCAATCTCAACCACACTGCACACTGCCCTAACCCATCTGGACAAGAGGAATACCTATGTGAGAATGCTGTTCATCGACTACAGCTCGGCATTCAACACCATAGTACCCTCCAAGCTCGTCATCAAGCTCGAGACCCTGGGTCTCGACCCCGCCCTGTGCAACTGGGTACTGGACTTCCTGACGGGCCGCCCCCAGGTGGTGAGGGTAGGCAACAACATCTCCTCCCCGCTGATCCTCAACACTGGGGCCCCACAAGGGTGCGTTCTGAGCCCTCTCCTGTACTCCCTGTTCACCCACGACTGCGTGGCCACGCACGCCTCCAACTCAATCATCAAGTTTGCGGACGACACAACAGTGGTAGGCTTGATTACCAACAACGACGAGACGGCCTACAGGGAGGAGGTGAGGGCCCTCGGAGTGTGGTGTCAGGAAAATACTGCCAACACACTGTCAATGACACTGACTCTACTCCAGCCACTTTAATCATGGGAATTGATGGGAAATGATGTAAATATATCACTAGCCACTTTAAACAATGCTACCTTATATAATGTTACTTACCCTACATTATTCATCTCATATGCATACGTAGATACTGTACTCTATATCATCGACTGCATCCTTATGTAATACATGTATCACTAGCCACTTTAACTATGCCACTTGGTTTACATACTCATCTCATATGTATATACTGTACTCGATATCATCTACTGTATCTTGCCTATGCTGCTCTGTACCATCACTCATTCATATATCCTTATGTATATATTCTTTATCCCCTTACACTGTGTATAAGACAGTAGTTTTTTGGAATTGTTAGTTAGATTACTTGTTCGTTATTACTGCATTGTCGGAACTAGAAGCACAAGCATTTTGCTACACTCGCATTAACATCTGCTAACCATGTGTATGTGACAAATAAAATTTGATTTGATTTTGATTTGATTTGATTGGCTCAGTGGTCTGTCACTCATGTGGACACTAAGTCACCGCAGAATCTACAGGGAGAGCTAGGCAGTTAAATTCCCCTTTGAGTGCTGCCATAGATTTACATTAGAAGTGCCCGTCCAAGAAGGCTCAAGGTCATTGGCCACAGATAAAATGACGTCAAATCACATTATATCGACTGTAGCTTTGATTGGACTTATCATGTTACTTTCAAAATCTAAGCTAGCAACTAAACAAGCATCATGAATCAATCTACAAGCAAATCCTTTTCAATCCTTGTCGTATGAAGAGAAATTGTTGATAAAACAGATTGGTACTGATCAGTCATTGGACGTAAAATCGCAAATTCAACAATGAGTGGTTTGGAAATAATCAGTGTCTAACTACGAGCGGTGCAAAGAAACCACCATTTTGCTTCCCCTGCCTGCTATTCAGTGGAGATGGTGTGTTTGGTCCAAGTCTGGGTTTAAGGATTTAAAACATCTGTCTGAAAGGGTCTATTCTCCGAGCTTAATTAAAAGGTGATGAGTGAGACGCTTACAGAAGCTACAACAAAACATGCTAACATGCTAACATGGGCTCACCATTACCAATGACAAGGGAGAGCGTGTTAGCATGCTAGAGTGTTAGCATGCTAGTGTGTTAGCATGCTAGAGTGTTAGCATGCTAGTGTGTTAGCATGCTAGCGTGTTAGTGTAACCGATGTGAAATGGCTAGCTAGTTAGCGGTGGTGCGCGCTAATAGCGTTTCAATCGGTGACGTCACTCGCTCTGAGACCTTGAAGTAGTTGTTCCCCTTTGCTCTACAAGGGCCGCGGCTTTTGTGAAGCGATGGTTAACGACGCTTCGAGGGTGGCTGTTGTCGATGTGTGCAGAGGGTCTCTGGTTCGCGTCCGGGTATGGGCGAGGGGACGGTCTAAAGTTATACGTGTGTGTGTGTGTGTGTGTGTGTGTGTGTTCCTCAGAACCTTACATTCTTAGAGGTGATGTACTCCATGCCCTTAGCCACCTGGTAGGAGAAGCTCAGTAGATCCTCTGTGTCCACAGACAACTCATCTATACTCAGACACCCCTTATCATCTAGAGAGAGAGGAGAGAGAGGGGGAGAGGGGGAGAGAGGGAGAGAGAGGAAGAGGGGGAAGAGGGGAGAGAGAGAGAGAGGGAGAGGGGAGAGAGGAAGAGAGAGAGGGAGAGGGGAGAGAGGAAAAGGGGAGGAGAGAAAGAGGGAGAGAGGGAGAGAGAGAGAGAGAGAGAGGGTAAGAAAGAGGGAGAGGGTATGAGAGAGGGAGGGGAGAGGGAGAGGGGAGGAGAGAAAGAGGGAGAGAGGGAGAGAGAGGAGAGAGAGGGAAAGAAAGAGGGAGAGGGTAGGAGAGAGGGAGGGGGAGAGAGAGGGAGAGGGGAGGAGAGAAAGAGAAAGAGAAAGGGGAGAGGGGAGGGGAGAGAGGAGAAGAGAGGGTAGGAGAGAAAGAGGGAGAGGGTAGGAGAGAAAGAGGGAGAGGGTAGGAGAGAGGGTAGGACAGAAAGAGGGAGAGGGTAGAAGAGAGGGTAGGAGAGAAAGAGGGAGAGGGGAGGAGAGAAAGAGGGAGAGGGTAGAAGAGAGGGTAGGAGAGAGGTTAGGAGAGAAAGAGGGAGAGGGTAGGAGAAAAAGAGGGAGAGGGTAGCAGAGAGGGTAGGACAGAAAGAGGGAGAGAGAAGGGAGAAAGAAAGATATTTAACCCATATTGTCAGCGATATATTCATGTTAAATGTTAATATTAAATATGAAATGTTTTTGGATGAATCCACATGAGTCTTTGATTAAAGGGAATCATGTGAGAGGACTACACTATGGATTTATACAGGATTATGGTGCATGGTGGGAAATGTAGTTTTACCTGACTGGGAGGACGGACGCATAGGCATGTAACTGCTACCGTTCCCATCTCTACACACACACACACACACACACACACACACACACACACACACAGAGAGAGAGAAAAATGAAACAGACATATTATAATGAGTAAAGTACAACACACACACACACACACCACACAGAGACACACACACACACACCACACAGAGACACACACACACACACACAGACACAGACACACACACACCAGACACAGACACACACACACAACACACACACACACCTCTGTGGTTCTCGGGGGTTGTTGATGTTGCGGTAGTACCCATCAGCAGCCTGGGCGCTGAAGAACGTCTCTCTCTTCCTTCGCAGAAAGTTGAGCAGATCTCCATAGCAACAGTACTCTGTGATCACCAGCGTCGGCCCTGACAGGAAATAAATGATCTGGGTGAGAGTTCACACAGCAGGACGGGACCACAAACTGTCATACGACTCCTTCTGCCAGGGTAGCCTAGTGGTTAGAGCGTTGGACTAGTAAACGAAAGGTTACAAGTTCAAATCCCTGAGCTGACAATGTACAAATATGTCGTTCTGCCCCTGAACAGGCAGTTAACCCACTGTTCCTAGGCCGTCATTGAAAATAAGAATCTGTTCATAATTAACTGACTTGCCTAGTTAAATAAAGGTTAAAATATATATATATATAAACTTTGAAGTTTATAAAGAAAGCTCAAATTGATTATTGCTTACGAAGCAAATTAAGTGAGTAGATGCCTAAATGTAGGTTCTATGTGGACTAAATTCAGAAACTCTGTTCATTGAATGTGCTTTCCAACGAGTCCAGGATCTGGTAAAACATCCCTTAATCTGGATCTGGTAAAACATCCCTTAATCTGGATCTGTTAATCTGGATCTGGTAAAACATCCCTTAATCTGGATCTGGTAAAACACCCCTTAATCTGGATCTGTTAATCTGGATCTGGTAAAACATCCCTTAATCTGGATCTGTTAATCTGGATTTGGTAAAACATCCCTGGATCTGGTAAAACACCCCTTAATCTGGATCTGGCAAAACACCCCTTAATCTGGATCTGGTAAAACATCCCTTAATCTGGATCTGTTCATCTGGATCTGGTAAAACATCCCTTAATCTGGATTTGTTCATCTGGATCTGGTAAAACATCCCTTAATCTGGATCTGGCAAAACACCCCTTAATCTGGATCTGGTAAAACATCCCTTAATCTGGATTTGTTCATCTGGATCTGGTAAAACATCCCTTAATCTGGATCTGGTAAAACACCCCTTAATCTGGATTTGTTCATCTGGATCTGGTAAAACATCCCTTAATGGAAATCTCTTACTTAATGCTCAACTGGAAAGTATAGAGATGTTTTAGCATATCTTGGGAGAACCAGTTAGTATGACTACTGTGGACCCTCTGACTTTTACCATAGAGTCGATGACCTCTCACCTCCCACAGTGCAAGCTCCCAGCAGGTTGACGATGTTGACGTGGTTGCCAAGGTAACTGAGAACCTTCAGCTCCGACATCAGAGCCTCCTTCTCGGTGGAGTGGGCGCTCGCTGCGGTGACATCATCGTTACAATGACATCGTCATCGCTTTAAATACGAAGAAGAAAAAGATGCAAAGGACTCTCTCTCTCTCTCTCTCTGTCTCTCTCTCTCTCTCTCTCTCTCTCTGTCTCTCTCTCTCTCTCTCTCTGTCTCTGTCTGTCTCTCTCCCTCTCTCTCTCTCTCTCTGTCTCTCTCTCTCTCTGTCTCTCTCTCTCTCTCTCTCTGTCTCTCTCTGTCTCTCTCTCTCTGTCTCTCTCTCTGTCTCTCTCTCTCTCTCTCTCTCTCTCTCTCTCTCTCTCTGTCTCTCTCTGTCTCTCTCTCTCTCTCTCTCTCTCTCTCTCTCTCTGTCTCCCTCTGTCTCTCTCTCTCTCTCTCTGTCTCTCTCTCTCTCTCTGTCTCTCTCTCTCTCTCATCTCTCTCCCTCTGGGTCTCTGTCTCTCTGTCTCTCTCTCTCTCTGTCTCTCTCTCTGTCTCTCTCTCTGTCTCTCTCTCTGTCTCCTCTGGGTCTCTCTCTGTCTCTCTCTCTGTCTCTCTCTCTGTCTGTCTCTCTCTCTCTGTCTCTCTCTCACTCTCTCACACTCACTCACTGGGTCTAGCTACTCACTCTCTCTGTCTCTGTTTGAGCATCTTGACAGCGACAGTCATGACTGTCTCTCTCTCTCTGAGTCTCAGAACAGAGTCCATCTCTCTGGCTCTCTCTCACCTCCTTACTCTCTCCTGAACTCTCTCTCTCTCTGTCTCTGTCTCTCTGTCTCTCTCTCTGTCTCTCTCTCTGTCTCTCTCTCTGTCTCTCACACACACACACACACATAGCTACTCACGTTTGAGCATCTTGACAGCGACAGTCATGACGGAGTCAGCAGAACAGAGTCCATAGGCTGTAGCTCTCACCACCTTACCGAAGGCCCCTGAACCCAGGGTCTTACCTAAACAGACACACACACATTTCAGCTGGTTTAAAATCTCCCTGACACTACGGCTGATGTGAGAGTGGGCTTGCAGGCTGGGTCTGAGTCTATATTAGTCTTTGTGGTTTAAGTCCTGGCTGTTGTGAGAGTGGGCTTGCAGGCTGGGTCTGAGTCTATATTCGTCTTTGTGGTTTAAGTCCTGGCTGTTGTGAGAGTGGGCTTGCAGGCTGGGTCTGAGTCTATATTAGTCTTTGTGGTTTAAGTCCTGGCTGTTGTGAGAGTGGGCTTGCAGGCTGGGTCTGAGTCTATTAGTCTTTGTGGTTAATCCCTGGCTGTTGTGAGAGTGGGCTTGCAGGCCGGGTCTGAGTCAGACTGAAACTACATGATGAGAAGTAACCACTGTCTGGTTTTGACATGTTGATCTTGTGAGACGGTGGACAGCTGGAGGACTTGTAGTGAGTGCGTCAGTGTTGGGGGTTATACAGGAATAATATCATGTTTTTGCGGTAACTAGTCATTGGAGTAATTATATTAGTTACTGATCAAAGATAAGTTGTCGTTACTTTAGTTATCATTCCCTTTCTATTACAGCTGTTGATATCAATATATACACCCCCACCTCCACCCTCACCTCCACCTCCACCCTCACCTCCACCTCCACCCTCACCTCCACCTCCACCCTCACCTCCACCTCCACCCTCACCTCCACCTCCACCCCACCTCCACCTCCACCCTCACCTCCACCCCACCCCCACCCTCCACCTCCACCCTCACCTCCACCCCACCCTCACCTCCACCCCCCCTCCACCCCCCCCCACCCCCCACCCCACCCCCACCCCCACCCCACCTCCACCCCACCCCACCCCACCTCCACCCCCACCCCCACCCCCACCTCCACCCCCACCCCACCCTCACCCCCACCCCACCCCCCACCTCCACCCCCACCCCCACCCCCACCCCCAGCCCCACCTCCAGCCCCCCACCTCCACCCCAGCCCCCACCTCCACCCCAGTCCCCACCCCCCGCCCCAGCCCAACCCCCCACCTCCACCTCCACCCCCAGCCCAACCCCCACCCGATTCAAATGTTTTTCATCCTCTCACCAAGTTCCTGTTTACACATACTAGTACTAACAGCTTCAGTGAGGGAGATGAAACATGACAGAAGAGGATAAAAGAGAGAAGAGGCTAGGTTTCTCAGAGAGGAAGTAACTCTCATTATGTTGATCTGATTGGACGACATGACCAGAGAATATAGATGAAGATGACTGAAGGACTACCTCACCCAAACAACCAAGGCTCGTAGCGAAAACCCCCCCAGAGGCCCGAGCACTGAAGATGACTGAAAGCCTACCTCACCCAAACAACCAAGGCTCGTAGCGAAAACCCTCCCAGAGGCCCGAGCAACTGAAGATGACTGAAGGACTACCTCACCCAAACAACCAAGGCTCGTAGCGAAAACCCCCCCAGAGGCCTGTAAGTATGTAGTAGAGGTATGTAGTAGAGGTATGTAATAGAGGTATGTAGTAGAGGTATGCAGTAGAGGTATGTAGTAGAGGTATGTAGTAGAGGTATGCAATAGAGGTATGCAGTAGAGGTATGCAGTAGAGGTATGCAGTAGAGGTATGCAATAGAGGTATGTAGTAGAGGTATGTAGTAGAGGTATGTAGTAGAGGTATGTAGTAGAGGTATGTAGTAGAGGTATGTAGTAGAGGTATGTAGTAGAGGTATGTAGTAGAGATATGTAATAGAGGTATGTAGTAGAGGTATGTAGTAGAGATATGTAGTAGAGGTATGTAGTAGAGGTATGTAATAGAGGTATGCAGTAGAGGTATGCAGTAGAGGTATGTAGTAGAGGTATGTAGTAGAGGTATCTAGTAGAGGTATGTAATAGAGGTATATAGTAGAGATATGTAATTGAGGTATGTAGTAGAGGTATGTAGTAGAGGTATGTAATAGAGGTATGTAATAGAGGTATGTAATAGAGGTATGCAGTAGAGGTATGTAATAGAGGTATGTAGTAGAGGTATCTAGTAGAGGTATGTAATAGAGGTATATAGTAGAGATATGTAATAGAGGTATGTAGTAGAGGTATGCAGTAGAGGTATGTAATAGAGGTATGTAGTAGAGGTATGCAGTAGAGGTATGTAATAGAGGTATGTTGTAGAGGTATCTAGTAGAGGTATGTAATAGAGGTATATAGTAGAGATATGTAATTGAGGTATGTAGTAGAGGTATGTAATAGAGGTATGTAATAGAGGTATGTAATAGAGGTATGCAGTAGAGGTATGCAGTAGAGGTATGTAATAGAGGTATGTAGTAGAGGTATCTAGTAGAGGTATGTAATAGAGGTATATAGTAGAGATATGTAATAGAGGTATGTAGTAGAGGTATGCAGTAGAGGTATGTAATAGAGGTATGTAGTAGAGGTATGCAGTAGAGGTATGTAATAGAGGTATGTTGTAGAGGTATCTAGTAGAGGTATGTAATAGAGGTATGTAGTAGAGATATGTAATAGAGGTATGTAGTAGAGGTATGTAGTAGAGATATGTAGTAGAGGTATGTAGTAGAGGTATGTAGTAGAGGTATGTAGTAGAGGTATGTAGTAGAGGTATGTAGTAGAGATATGTAATAGAGTTATGTAGTAGAGATATGTAGTAGAGATATGTAAGAGGTATGTAGTAGAGGTATGTAGTAGAGGTATGTAATAGAGGTATGTAGTAGAGGTATGTAGTAAAGGTGTTGTGTTGGTGTATAGGCCTATGTAATGTAGGTAATATACTATTTAAAAAATGTAATTAAATTGTAACTACCCCAACACCGGTGTATGTGTGTGTATGTATGTGTGTCGTACCAAAGCGTAGTTTCTGTCTGGGAAATTCCCACTTGGCGTCGTAGGGCAGCTGGGTGGGGTCGACGTAGATGTAGTTGTTGCCGTGGATACTGTCAATCACCTTCCACTGAATCTGGAACTTGGGCTTCTGTTGGGGTCGGAGGTCAATGATCGATACGTTGAATAACGTGATGATGTCATAATCAACAAAGGGGATATACGTCTTCTTTAGAAAAATAATGAACCTCCGACGCGCTACCGGAACGGACCTTCCACAGAGTTACATTATTTTCCAGAGAACGCATAGAAACCCGAGTTGATTATAAACCCTTTTAGACCATGGCTATAATTTAACACATTTGGCATGAAAAAAAAATGTTCAATTTGCAGGTTAGAAATGTTTTCAACATGAACTGAAGTAGCTAGAATGTTGACTAGATCGCTACAGTAGTTGCCGCGGTAACCAAACAAACGGGCTTGTTGGTCAGTCAGTCAGCCAATCAGCCAGCCAGCCAATCAATCAGCCAGCCAGTCAGTCAGCCAATCAGTCAGCCAGTCAGTCAGCCAATCAGTCAGCCAGTCAGTCAGCCAGCCAGCCAATCAATCAATCAGCCAGCCAGTCAGCCAGTCAGTCAGTCAGCCAATCAGTCAGCCAGTCAGCCAATCAGTCAGCCAGTCAGCCAGTCAGCCAGCCAGTCAGCCAATCTATAACAGGGTACAGTACCTGAAGGTATTTGTAGAGGAGAACCACCAGTGTGATGCTCAGTATCACAGCTGTAACAACCACACCAGTCAGTCAGCCAGCCAGCCAGCCAGCCAGTCAGCCAGTCAGTCAGTCTATAACAGGGTACAGTACCTGAAGGTATTTGTAGGGGAGAACCACCAGTGTGATGCTCAGTATCACAGCTGTAACAACCACACCAGTCAGCCAGTCAGTCAGCCAGTCAGCCAGTCAGTCAGCCAGTCAGTCAGCCAGTCAGCCAGTCAGTCAGTCTATAACAGGGTACAGTACCTGAAGGTATTTGTGGAGGAGAACCACCAGTGTGATGCTCAGTATAACAGCTGTAACAACCACACCAGTCAGTCAGTCAGCCAGTCAGCCAGTCAGTCAGTCTATAACAGGGTACAGTACCTGAAGGTATTTGTAGAGGAGAACCACCAGTGTGATGCTCAGTATCACAGCTGTAACAAACACACCAGTCAGCCAGTCAGCCAGCCAGCCAGCCAGTCAGCCAGTCAGTCAGCCAGCCAGTCAGCCAGCCAGTCAGTCAGCCAGCCAGTCAGCCAGTCAGTCAGTCAGTCTATAACAGGGCACAGTACCTGAAGGTATTTGTAGAGGAGAACCACCAGTGTGATGCTCAGTATCACAGCTGTAACAAACACACCAGTCAGCCAGTCAGCCAGCCAGCCAGCCAGCCGGTCAACCAGTCAGCCAGTCAGTCAGTCTATAACAGGGTACAGTACCTGAAGGTATTTGTAGAGGAGAACCACCAGTGTGATGCTCAGTATCACAGCTGTAACAACCACACCAGTCAGCCAGCCAGTCAGCCAGTCAGTCAGCCAGCCAGTCAGTCAGCCAGCCAGTCAGTCAGTCAGTCAGTCAGTCAGTCAGTCAGTCAGCCAGCCAGCCAGTCAGTCTTGAACAGGGTACAGTACCTGAAGGTATTTGTAGAGGAGAACCACCAGTGTGATGCTCAGTATCACAGCTGTAACAACCACACCAGCCAGCCAGCCAGCCAGTCAGCCAGTCAGTCCAGTCAGTCAGTCAGTCAGTCAGTCAGTCAGTCTATAACAGGGTACAGTACCTGAAGGTATTTGTAGAGGAGAACCACCAGTGTGATGCTCAGTATAACAGCTGTAACAACCACACCAGTCAGTCAGCAGCCAGCCAGCCAGCCAGCCAGTCAGTCAGTCAGTCAGCCAATCAGTCAGTCAGCCAATCAGCCAATCAGCCAGTCAGTCAGCCAGCCAGTCAGCCAATCAGCCAGTCAGCCAATCAGTCAGTCAGCCAATCAACCAATCAGTCAGCCAGTCTATAACAAGGTACAGTACCTGAAGGTATTTGTAGAGGAGAACCACCAGTGTGATGCTCAGTATCACAGCTGTAACAACCACACCAGTCAGCCAGTCAGCCAGCCAGTCAGCCAGCCAGTCAGCCAGCCAGTCAGCCAGCCAGTCAGCCAGCCAGTCAGCCAGCCAGTCAGTCAGCCAATCAGCCAGTCAGCCAATCAGCCAATCAGTCAGCCAATCAGCCAGTCAGTCAGCCAGCCAGCCAGCCAGCCAATCAGTCAGCCAGTCAGTCTATAACAGGGTACAGTACCTGAAGGTATTTGTAGAGGAGAACCACCAGTGTGATGCTCAGTATCACAGCTGTAACAACCACACCAGTCAGCAGGGGGGTGAAGAGCTTATGGGGCACGGTGCGCTCTGTATGGACACACACACACACACACACACACACACACACACACACACACACACACACACACTATAATAACCTGAGTATACATTAAGAATACCTTCCTAATATTGAGTTGCAGACTTTGTGTTTTTTTTATATGATGAACATAGGCAGTGTGTTATTGTGGTGTGGTACGAGCTGCAGTCCACACAGAGAGGAGACAGCAGTGTTATTGTGGTGTGGTACGAGCTGCAGTCCAAACAGAGAGGAGACAGCAGTGTTATTGTGGTGTGGTACGAGCTGCAGTCCAAACAGAGAGGAGACAGCAGTGTTATTGTGGTGTGGTACGAGCTGCAGTCCACACAGAGAGGAGACAGCAGTGTTATTGTGGTGTGGTACGAGCTGCAGTCCACACAGAGAGGAGACAGCAGTGTTATTGTGGTGTGGTACGAGCTGCAGTCCACACAGAGAGGAGACAGCAGTGTTATTGTGGTGTGGTACGAGCTGCAGTCCACACAGAGAGGAGACAGCAGTGTTATTGTGGTGTGGTATGAGCTGCAGTCCACACAGAGAGGAGACAGCAGTGTTATTGTGGTGTGGTACGAGCTGCAGTCCACACAGAGAGGAGACAGCAGTGTTATTGTGGTGTGGTACGAGCTGCAGTCCACACAGAGAGGAGACAGCAGTGTTATTGTGGTGTGGTATGAGCTGCAGTCCACACAGAGAGGAGACAGCAGTGTTATTGTGGTGTGGTACGAGCTGCAGTCCACACAGAGAGGAGACAGCAGTGTTATTGTGGTGTGGTACGAGCTGCAGTCCACACAGAGAGGAGACAGCAGTGTTATTGTGGTGTGGTATGAGCTGCAGTCCACACAGAGAGGAGACAGCAGTGTTATTGTGGTGTGGTATGAACTGCAGTCCACACAGAGAGGAGACAGCAGTGTTATTGTGGTGTGGTACGAGCTGCAGTCCAAACCCACCGCCCACACAGAGAGGAGACAGCAGTGTTATTGTGGTGTGGTACGAGCTGCAGTCCACACAGAGAGGAGACAGCAGTGTTATTGTGGTGTGGTACGAGCTGCAGTCCACACAGAGAGGAGACAGCAGTGTTATTGTGGTGTGGTACGAGCTGCAGTCCACACAGAGAGGAGACAGCAGTGTTATTGTGGTGTGGTATGAGCTGCAGTCCACACAGAGAGGAGACAGCAGTGTTATTGTGGTGTGGTACGAGCTGCAGTCCACACAGAGAGGAGACAGCAGTGTTATTGTGGTGTGGTATGAGCTGCAGTCCACACAGAGAGGAGACAGCAGTGTTATTGTGGTGTGGTACGAGCTGCAGTCCACACAGAGAGGAGACAGCAGTGTTATTGTGGTGTGGTACGAGCTGCAGTCCAAACCCACCGCCCACACAGAGGAGACAGCAGTGTTATTGTGGTGTGGTATGAACTGCAGTCCACACAGAGAGGAGACAGCAGTGTTATTGTGGTGTGGTATGAGCTGCAGTCCACACAGAGAGGAGACAGCAGTGTTATTGTGGTGTGGTACTGAGCTGCAGTCCACACAGAGAGGAGACAGCAGTGTTATT
Source organism: Oncorhynchus tshawytscha (assembly GCF_018296145.1). Lineage (NCBI taxonomy): Eukaryota > Metazoa > Chordata > Actinopteri > Salmoniformes > Salmonidae > Oncorhynchus > Oncorhynchus tshawytscha. The sequence continues at coordinate 50,343 of NW_024609087.1, read as the reverse complement.
GTGGTGTGGTACGAGCTGCAGTCCACACAGAGAGGAGACAGCAGTGTTATTGTGGTGTGGTACGAACTGCAGTCCACACAGAGAGGAGACAGCAGTGTTATTGTGGTGTGGTACGAGCTGCAGTCCACACAGAGAGGAGACAGCAGTGTTATTGTGGTGTGGTACGAGCTGCAGTCCACACAGAGAGGAGACAGCAGTGTTATTGTGGTGTGGTATGAGCTGCAGTCCACACAGAGAGCAGACAGCAGTGTTATTGTGGTGTGGTACGAGCTGCAGTCCAAACCCACCGCCCACACAGAGAGGAGACAGCAGTGTTATTGTGGTGTGGTATGAACTGCAGGCC
>NW_024609087.1:40000-47500 GCF_018296145.1 Oncorhynchus tshawytscha | reverse complement strand
CAGGCTGTTGGAACAGTGCATACATTCATCCGAGTTTAGGGAGGTTTTTTGAGTCATGAGAAATTTCCCACGAATGTACCTATAAAAACGGGATGGAGCTAAGCACAGGGGACCTGGGGAAGGAATTCACCTTTCAGCAGGACAATAACCTACAACACAAGCCCAAATATACACTGGAGTTGGTTACCGAGACGACAGTGAATGTTTGTGGTCAAGTGGTCAGTTTTGAAAATCTATGGCAAGACGAGAAAACGGCTGTCTAGCCGTGATCCCCAACATCTTGACAGAGCTTAAAGAATGATAAAAAAAACTATTAAAACGGACTAATATTGTACAATTCTGTTGTGTAAAGCTCTTTGAAGATGTACCCAAGATGTAAACAGCTGTAATGACTCTTAGAGATTTACCCAAGATGCATTTACAGACTGTAATGACATCTGACTCTTAGAGATTTACCCAAGAAGACTCCCAGCTGTAATGACTGAGATAAAGAAGACTCAGCTGTAATGACTCAAGATTTACTAAGATTGTTTCTAAGATTGTGTAAGAAGTATTGACTCCAGGGAATGCTCTTAGAGATTTACCCAAGATGCACAGCTGTAATCACTGCCAACTAACATGTATTGACTTAGCTGAATACTTATAGAACAACTATATTTTAGGAATTTAATTTATATCCATCTAAAATAAATATATATATTCGTCCCACTTTGACATTACAGAGTATTTTGTTTAGATTGTTGACAAAAAAAAAAAAAGTACAATTAAATCAATTTGAATCCCACTTTGCAAGACCATAAAATGTGAAGAAATCCAATGTGAAGAAATCCAAGGGGTATGAATACCGTTTGTAAGGCTTTGTATATATGCTGCCTTTGCTGGTTAGGTCTCGTCTTTTTGTCTATCTATTTTTGGGGGAATCTGTAGATACGTCTATTATAGAAGACTTTCGGTTACCCAATGTATCTGTAGATACGTCTATTATAGAAGACGGAACACATAGATCACGTGGTTTAAAAGACACAGAGCGGGTCGCTGGCTTTATCTATTTCCACAATTCCCCGGCACGTGTAAATATCCTCCTTCAATTCGTTTGAGCGTCTTGTTGTATTATAGTTTTGCTAAATTATTTTCTATTTTTATTCAATTGAGCTTTTATTTGTGTAGTGTTTTATTCACTTAAATGCATTGTGGGTAGTCCATCATGCGTAGGCTATATGACAAATACACTAACTAATAACGAAAGCTGAAGTTCACGGTTTCACGTAAACCATAGCCCTTCTCATACGGGCTATATAAATAAATGTGTCAAAGTCCCACCCTGTAGGTGTGATCGCGTCGCCAGTCGTATTAGTCAGAGATCGGACGGCTACATAAAGAGGCGTAACAGACGTGATGACAGAAACTCGTCCCTCGCTCTACTGCTGCGGTCAAAACCAAACTGACTGCAGTTGGTCCGGCGGATGATGAATGAGGAGAGGTTTGATAATCCCATTTACAGCAATGGTCCAATGGGCCTCACCGAAGGAGACCGGGAATCCTTACGGACACCGTGCAACCGAACTCACCTCTCAGGTAAGTAACGTCTAACGTTCAGCCTGCTGCACAGACCCTATAGACCCTCTACTATCATCGTAAATGAAGATAGAATTATTTTGCCATATTTAATCCATGTATATTACGCTACTTTCCATGGTGGGGACAGTAGTATATGTGTTATTCTTACTACATTACCCAACATTTTTTGTACCTCAGATTGGTGATGTTAGTATGTGTATAGTCAACATGATGACACTTGATCAATTGCTTGAAATTGATCAATATATTTGGTTTTGTACTGTTGATTTAGCGCTATGGGTCGCAGCTATCACTTTCTTTCTCAAATGTCACGGATAATTCGGGAAAACCCATTTTGGTGATTTCTGGTATATTCAAATCCGTTTTGGTGATTTCTGGTATATTCAAATCCGTTTTGGTGATTTCTGGTATATTCAAACCCGTTTTGGTGATTTCTGGTATATTCAAATCCGTTTTGGTGATTTCTGGTATATTCAAATCCATCAGTCACACAAACTTTTAACATCAACTGTAAAGGATCAATTAAAACAGGACAAACTATCTTATATGCTGGACTGCCAGGAAACTGTACTTAAATCATATAAACTCTAACATGGACTGAAAAGTATGTCAGTTACACCTGTCCTTCATCAACGAAAGGTTCTCACTTGTCGATCACACACAACATGGAAAGGAAACCCCGTTGTTGAAAAAACCCCGTTGTTTTGTCAACTGGTAATAAAATCACTAATTGATTAGGGAGGAAATATACACTATTAAAAATGACACAGCTCCATAAACCAAACGGATCCTGGGAGTAATGTGTTAGAGGACAATTTGGAGAAGACGGCTAGATCCATTTTGAAGTGTTGCATTTAGATTCACAAGTGGGTGGCCCAACGTGGTTAGTGCAATGCAACACTGTTTTTGTTAATCACTTCCATCGATATCACGCTGAAATCAATAGAACAAGGGGCACATATTTGCGGTGTAGCGCTGTTTAAACTAACACTAATTAAAGGTCACGTTGAAACGTGGAATATCCCATAACCGCGGGAAGTAGGGGTGCTGAAACGCCACCTGAAAAATCATAATAAAATATATATTTTTAATAAATTTAAAAAAAAAAAATTTCCCCAAAAAAGTAGTGCACTGGGCCTTTACTAGTCCTGTATTAGTGGACCGATATAGCTCTCTGTAGTGAAGGGCAAAACCATTTTAACAATTACATCTCAGTCCCCATTCACCCGAAAACGACTTCCTGGCTACTATGGTATAGCCCTATACATTGTTGATATGTTCGGGTTGACTTGCTCATTATCAAGCAACAGCCAGTTTGTGTAACTGTAAAAATAATCCACTAGTGGACTCGTTTTATGAATGCTTGGATTGTGAAACTGAAATAGATTGGTAGCTAGTTGGTGAGGCTTTTGATTAATTTGCCAGTTAATTAACCTGAAGCTGGAATTCCCAAGTTGTTCGGTGCTTTACCGCTCATGCCCGCGAGCAAGCGAAACAGGCGGCTCCGCAGCGCATCAGTGTGACGTTACACATCTGACCTCAACTCATAAATATGAATGGATTTGCCTCCGGCTGTCCTACGAAAGGAAATTTCCCATAAGGGACGCTAGTTGCATGGAGGATTTAGAAACGGAAACAACCACCGGGGTAGCAATCGAGCACGCTCATTTTTCAACACATATTAAGGAATATAGATTAAGTGTGTTTTTGGACGCTGCACCAGGCTTCATTGTTGACAATATGACTGAGCGTCGAAGATTACCGTTCGATTTGAGCAGGACGCGCCTCCCGCAACGGCTTCGACCGTCACCTTTACGGGCCATAGCCCGGTTTAACCCGGGGCAGCTTAATCGAATTCCCCCGTTGAAAACATGTATACATATTGCATTGGTTAGTACAAATTAGTATGTATGATTTATATAACAAGTTATTGGTCAGTCTATGTTCAAATCAATTGGTCAGATTTCCCCAACTCACTTAACCAATCACATCATGTTTGGTTTTTGTATTCCTGATTGTGTTTGGTCCCAAAGGCTTAGAAACAAAAAACTGTTTTCCAACAGTTGAATTTAATATTCACTTCAACTTTCAACATTACTACTACATGCATTGAAACAATCACTTGTGTGTTTGTGTGTCCACCTCAGGTTCCCGAATGCTTAAGAAGACACTACATACTACTGCTGTGTGTGGTAGTAGTGGGGTGTACTGTGGCTGTCATAAGTCTGTTTGCCCAGAAAAACTATCAAATTGCACAGAGACAGCAGTCAAATATTGAACCCTCTGCGGCAGAGAGAGAAGAGATGAAGTCTCTGAAATCAGAGGACTACGGCGTTCTTCTGAATATGATTTTAAAGCAGGGTAAGTTCAGCTCTTTCAGAATTTGTATATTTACTTTTTCGCAGTACCACACCTAAACCCCTACCACACCTAAACCTCCTACCACACCTAAACCTCCTACCACACCTAAACCTCCTACCACACCTAAACCTCCTACCACACCTAAACCTCCTACCACACCTAAACCTCCTACCACACCTAAACCTCCTACCACACCTAAACCTCCTACCACACCTAAACCTCCTACCACACCTAAACCTCCTACCACACCTAAACCTCCTACCACACCTAAACCTCCTACCACACCTAAACCTCCTACCACACCTAAACCTCCTACCACACCTAAACCTCCTACCACACCTAAACCTCCTACCACACCTAAACCTCCTACCACACCTAAACCTCCTACCACACCTAAACCTCCTACCACACCTAAACCCCCTACCACACCTAAACCTCCTACCACACCTAAACCCCTACCACACCTACCACACCCTAAACCCCCTACCACACCTAAACCTCCTACCACACCTAAACCTCCTACCACACCTAAACCTCCTACCACACCTAAACCTCCTACCACACCTAAACCTCCTACCACACCTAAACCTCCTACCACACCCCTAAACCTCCTACCACACCTAAACCTCCTACCACACCTAAACCTCCTACCACACCTAAACCTCCTACCACACCTAAACCCCCTACCACACCTAAACCCCCTACCACACCTAAACCCCTACCACACCTAAACCTCCTACCACACCTAAACCCCCTACCACACCTAAACCCCCTACCACACCTAAACCCCCACACCTACCACACCTAAACCCCCTACCACACCTAAACCTCCTACCACACCTAAACCTCCTACCACACCTAAACCTCCTACCACACCTAACACCTCCTACCACACCTAAACCTCCTACCACACCTAAACCTCCTACCACACCTAAACCTCCTACCACACCTAAACCTCCTACCACACCTAAACCTCCTACCACACCTAAACCTCCTACCACACCTAAACCTCCTACCACACCTAAACCTCCTACCACACCTAAACCTCCTACCACACCTAAACCTCCTACCACACCTAAACCTCCTACCACACCTAAACCTCCTACCACACCTAAACCCCCACACCTAAACCACCACACCTAAACCCCTACCACACCTAAACCCCTACCACACCTAAACCTACCACACCTAAACCACCACACCTAAACCCCCACACCTACCACACCTAAACCTCCTACCACACCTAAACCTCCTACCACACCTAAACCTCCTACCACACCTAAACCTCCACCTACCACACCTAAACCTCTACCACACCTAAACCTCTACCACACCTAAACCTCTACCACACCTAAACCTCCACACCTACCACACCTAAACCTCCTACCACACCTAAACCTCCTACCACACCTAAACCTCCCCTCTACCACACCTAAACCCCTACCACACCTAAACCTCCTACCACACCTAAACCTCCTACCACACCTAAACCCCTACCACACCTAAACCCCTACCACACCTAAACCTCCTACCACACCTAAACCTCCTACCACCCTAAACCTCCTACCACACCTAAACCTCCTACCACACCTAAACCTCCTACCACACCTAAACCTCCTACCACACCTAAACCTCTACCACACCTAAACCTCCTACCACACCTAAACCTCTACCACACCTAAACCTCCACACCTACCACACACCTAAACCTCTACCACACCTAAACCTCCTACCACACCTAAACCTCTACCACACCTAAACCTCTACCACACCTAAACCTCTACCACACCTAAACCTCCTACCACACCTAAACCCCTACCACACCTAAACCACACCTAAACCTCCTACCACACCTAAACACCCTAGCACACCCTAAACCTCCTAGCACACCTAAACACCCTAGCACACCTAAACACCCTAGAACACCCTACCACACCTAAACCTCCTACCACACCTAAACCCCCTACCACACCCCACCACACCCCACCACACCACCACAAAACCATCTCTCCTTTGTCGATAGTTTGCCAAGTATTGTATTTCAGAAAAAAAGATAATGATCATAATCACACAAACTTGAAGTATATGACTACTGTTTATGAAAATGTTACCTGCAGTCTAGTAATTCTATTTCATGATCACTTGTTTATTTTTTAAAAAGTGTCATGTTTGTTTTGCTATATTTGTGACAAGTCTTCTGCTCTCTAATCTCTATCTAATCTCCCACTCTCTAAATCTAACCTTCTGCTCTCTAAACTCCCACTCTCTAAATCTAACCTTCTGCTCTCTAAACTCCCACTCTCTAAATCTAACCTTCTGCTCTCTAAATCTAACCTTCTGCCCTCTAATCTCCCACTCTCTAAATCTAACCTTCTGCCCTCTAATCTCCCACTCTCTAAATCTAACCTTCTGCCCTCTATGTAATCTGCTGCTCTCTAATCTCGCTATCTTCTACTCTCTACTCTGTATGTAATCTGTCTCCAGAAGGGTGGAGGTATATCAACTCCAGTTTGTACTACATCTCTATCTAATCTCCTACTCTCTACTCTGTATGTAATCTGTCTCCAGAAGGGTGGAGGTATATCAACTCCAGTTTGTACTACATCTCTACTGAGACCAAGTCCTGGGGTGAGAGCAGACCTTACTGCCAACGAAAGGGATTGGACCTGGTGACCATAAACAGCAAAGACGAAGAGGTGTGTACGGAGTGTGTTTTGCCTGTGTGTGTGTGTGTTTTGCCTGTGTGTGTGTGTTTTGCCTGTGTGTGTGTGTGTTTTGCCTGTGTGTGTGTGTGTGTTTTGCCTGTGTGTGTGTGTGTGTTTTGCCTGTGTGTGTGTGTGTGTGTGTGTTTTGCCTGTGTGTGTGTGTGTGTTGTTTTGCCTGTGTGTGTGTGTGTGTGTGTTTTCTGTGTGTGTGTGTGTGTGTTTTGCCTGTGTGTGTGTGTTTTTGCCTGTGTGTGTGTGTTTTGCCTGTGTGTGTGTGTTTTGCCTGTGTGTGTGTGTTTTGCCTGTGTGTGTGTGCCTGTGTGTGTTTTTTTGCCTGTGTGTGTGTGTGTGTGTTTTGCCTGTGTGTGTGTGTGTTTTTGCCTGTGTGTGTGTGTGTGTGTGTTTTGCCTGTGTGTGTGTGTGTGTGTGTTTTGCCTGTGTGTGTGTGTGTGTGCCTGTGTTTGCCTGTGTGTGTGTGTGTGTGTGTTTTTTGCCTGTGTGTGTGTGTGTGTGTTTTGCCTGTGTGTGTGTTTTTGCCTGTGTGTGTGTGTGTTTTTGCCTGTGTGTGTGTGTGTGTGTGTTTTGCCTGTGTGTGTGTGTGTGTGTGTGTTTTGTGTGTTTTTTGCCTGTGTGTGTGTGTGTTTTGCCTGTGTGTGTGTGTGTGTTTTTTGCCTGTGTGTGTGTTTTGCCTGTGTGTGTGTTTTGCCTGTGTGTGTGTGTGTGTGTGTGTGTTTTTGCCTGTGTGTGTGTGTGTGTGTTTTGCCTGTGTGTGTGTGTGTGTTTGTTGTGTGCCTGTGTGTGTGTGTGTGTTTTGCCTGTGTGTGTGTGTGTGTGTTTTGCCTGTGTGTGTGTTTGT
>NW_024609087.1:7500-37500 GCF_018296145.1 Oncorhynchus tshawytscha | reverse complement strand
GTTTGCCTGTGTGTGTGTGTGTGTTTTGCCTGTGTGTGTGTGTGTGTTTTGCCTGTGTGTGTGTGTGTGTTTTGCCTGTGTGTGTGTGTGTGTTTTGCCTGTGTGTGTGTGTGTGTTTTGCCTGTGTGTGTTTGTGTGTGTGTTTTGCCTGTGTGTTTTTGCCTGTGTGTGTGTGTGTGTTTTTTGCCTGTGTGTGTGTGTGTTTTTTGCCTGTGTGTGTGTGTGTGTTTTGCCTGTGTGTGTGTGTGTGTTTTGTTTTGCCTGTGTGTGTGTGTGTGTTGTTTTTGCCTGTGTGTGTGTTTGCGTTTTGCCTGTGTGTGTGTGTGTTTTGCCTGTGTGTGTGTGTGTGTGTTTTGCCTGTGTGTGTGTGTGTGTGTTTTGCCTGTGTGTGTGTGTGTGTGTTTTTTGCCTGTGTGTGTGTGTGTGTTTTGCCTGTGTGTGTGTGTGTGTTTTGTGTGTGTGTGTGTGTGTTTTGCCTGTGTGTGTGTGTGTTTTGCCTGTGTGTGTGTGTGTGTGTGTTTTGCCTGTGTGTGTGTGTGTGTGTGTGTGTGTGTTTTGTGTGTGTTTTGCCTGTGTGTGTGTGTGTGTGTGTTTGCCTGTGTGTGTGTGTGTGTGTGTGTTTTGCCTGTGTGTGTGTGTGTGTGTGTGTGTGTTTGCCTGTGTGTGTGTGTGTGTGTGTGTTTTGCCTGTGTGTGACTGAGCATCACATTCTAAGAGGCCAAATATGGAGAAGAGAAAAAAGTCTGATTCTACCATTTGTTATTGTTCATCACCAGGACTTTCTCCTTGACGTGGTCCGTGCAAAGAAATTGGATGTAGTCTGGATTGGTTTTTCTCCCAACAACACAAAGGAGATATCTACACGGTAAAGACATTTCACCATCGATCGAAAAGTACGACGGAGATTTGAACCTTTAGGGCATGAAGAAATCCAGAACGATTCTGATAATAATCGCCAGTGTTTTGTTCTCATAGGGTGAAGAGAGGTGCGGGGCCAGAAGAAGATGCTCAGGAAGAGGACTGTGCTAAGCTTATGGTATATGAGACACCTGCAGTGAAAGAAGTAACCGGGAGACAATGTGGGACACAAAAATACTGTATTTGTGAAAAATACCTGGATGTCAAATACAATGTAAGCAAGAGAAACCGTTAACTGGTTCTTCTGAAAGGATTCTACTTCTTTTTAAAAATGGAGGGAACGACTGCTAGCTTCAATGTTTCTTTTTAAAAATGGAGGGAACGACTGCTAGCTTCAATGTTTCTTTTTAAAAATGGAGGGAACGACTGCTAGCTTCAATGTTTCTTTTTAAAAATGGAGGGAACGACTGCTAGCTTCAATGTTTCTTTTTAAAAATGGAGGGAACGACTGCTAGCTTCAATGTTTCTTTTTAAAAATGGAGGGAACGACTGCTAGCTTCAATGTTTCTTTTTAAAAATGGAGGGAACGACTGCTAGCTTCAATGTTTCTTTTTAAAAATGGAGGGAACGACTGCTAGCTTCAATGTTTCTTTTTAAAAATGGAGGGAACGACTGCTAGCTTCAATGTTTCTTTTTAAAAATGGAGGGAACGACTGCTAGCTTCAATGTTTCTTTTTAAAAATGGAGGGAACGACTGCTAGCTTCAATGTTTCTTTTTAAAAATGGAGGGAACGACTGCTAGCTTCAATGTTTCTTTTTAAAAATGGAGGGAACGACTGCTAGCTTCAATGTTTCTTTTTAAAGGGAGGGAACAACTGCATTTTCCAAGAAGCAACTGTTAGTCATTCCAGTTAGGTTGGTGAGGGTTTTTTACCCTGAAATACACATCTGCACCGTATATTAAGAAAAGTTAAAAGGGTAGTTTTCTGTGGTAGGAAACCCCCCCCCCCCTGCATTGTTCCAATACGCAAAAGCACTTTCAGTCAATAAGCTTTCCATTTTAGCCAGCCAGTTTTCAACTGAAGTCAATGGGCAGATGGATACAATGGGCAGATGGATAAAAAACGTTTTTGTTTTAAAGTAAACATAAATATTTCACGTAAAAACAACATTTAGTAAAACATTGTTTAGACGGGAAGCTGACACAGCAGGGTAGGAACACACACCTTACACACACACATTGTGTTTAGATGGGGGGCTGACACAGCAGGGTAGGAACACACACCGTATACACACACACATTGTGTTTAGACGGGGGGCTGACACAGCGGGGTAGGAACACACATCGTACACACACACATTGTGTTTAGACGGGGAGCTGACACAGCAGGGTAGGAACACACACCGTACACACACACATTGTGTTTAGACGGGGAGCTGACACAGCAGGGTAGGAACACACACCATACACACCATACACACACACACCATACACACACACCTTCAGCCTCTCTCAAGTCATTGGTAAAGGGCTGAAGGACAATCAGCCTCCATCTATACACAATGTTTCACTAAATGTTTTTTGTCTGACATGACATTTTTCTTTAAAAAAAACAACAGTTTTTTAAAATCAATGTGTCCATTGACTTCAGTTAATTAGCTAACGTGCTAAATCTGGCACACAAACTGCAATGTTGATCGATGTTCAAATGAAATGAAATGAAATGTAGTTTGGGCTACAAGGGGAGGCAACCCTGGTGGCTTGGATTTAGCCAATCACAGGGCTAAGATATATTTTATTAGTTCCTGTTATATTCCAGGAACAGGGTTACCTTCCCCTGTTCCATGTACAGAAGAGAATGTGAGGTATTATAAAATAATACCAGTTTTATTTTTTATATTTTTCATACTGTAAATAAAAATCCTTTATTCTAATTCTTTACGATACCATTGTCCTGTGACACCAAAAGTCTGAATGTGATTTAATATTGGGGCGGCAGGTAGCCTAGCGGTTAGAGGAGGCGGGTGGCCTGGCGGTTAGAGGAGGCGGGTGGCCTGGCGGTTAGAGGAGGCGGGTGGCCTGGCGGTTAGAGGAGGCGGTGGCCTGGCGGTTAGAGGAGGCGGGTGGCCTGGCGGTTAGAGGAGGCGGGTGGCCTGGCGGTTAGAGGAGGCGGTGGCCTGGCGGTTGCAAAATCGAATCCCCGAGCTGACAAGGTAAAAATCTGTCATTCTACCCCTGAACAAGACAGTTAACCCACTGTTCCTAGGCCGTCATTGTAAATACGAATTTGTTCTTAACTGACTTGCCTGGTTAAATAAAAGGTACAGTACCCCTAGTTGTTCAGCCCTCAAACACCTAGTGGTTCAGCCCTCAAACACCCAGTGGTTCAGCCCCTAGTGGTTCAGCCCTCAAACACCTAGTGGTTCAGCCCTCAAACACCTAGTGGTTCAGCCCCTAGTGGTTCAGCCCTCAAACACCTAGTGGTTCAGCCCCTAGTGGTTCAGCCCTCAAACACCTAGTGGTTCAGCCCCTAGTGGTTCAGCCCTCAAACACCTAGTGGTTCAGCCCCTAGTGGTTCAGCCCTCAAACACCTAGTGGTTCAGCCCTCAAACACCCAGTGGTTCAGCCCCTAGTGGTTCAGCCCTCAAACACCTAGTGGTTCAGCCCTCAAACACCTAGTGGTTCAGCCCCTAGTGGTTCAGCCCCTAGTGGTTCAGCCCTCAAACACCTAGTGGTTCAGCCCTCAAACACCTAGTGGTTCAGCCCTCAAACCCCTAGTGGTTCAGCCCCTAGTTGTTCAGCCCTCAAACACCTAGTGGTTCAGCCCCTAGTGGTTCAGCCCTCAAACACCTAGTGGTTCAGCCCCTAGTGGTTCAGCCCTCAAACACCCAGTGGTTCAGCCCCTAGTGGTTCAGCCCCTAGTGGTTCAGCCCTCAAACACCTAGTGGTTCAGCCCTAGTGGTTCAGCCCTCAAACACCTAGTGGTTCAGCCCTCAAACACCTAGTGGTTCAGCCCTCAAACACCCAGTGGTTCAGCCCCTAGTGGTTCAGCCCCTAGTGGTTCAGCCCCTAGTGGTTCAGCCCTCAAACACCTAGTGGTTCAGCCCTCAAACCCCTAGTGGTTCAGCCCCTAGTTGTTCAGCCCTAGTGGTTCAGCCCCTAAGCCCCTACCCCCTAGTGGTTCAGCCCCTAGTGGTTCAGCCCTCAAACACCTAGTGGTTCAGCCCTCAAACACCTAGTGGTTCAGCCCTCAAACACCCAGTGGTTCAGCCCCTAGTGGTTCAGCCCCTAGTGGTTCAGCCCTCAAACACCTAGTGGTTCAGCCCCTAGTGGTTCAGCCCTCAAACACCTAGTGGTTCAGCCCTCAAACACCTAGTGGTTCAGCCCTCAAACACCCAGTGGTTCAGCCCCTAGTGGTTCAGCCCCTAGTGGTTCAGCCCCTAGTGGTTCAGCCCTCAAACACCTAGTGGTTCAGCCCTCAAACCCCTAGTGGTTCAGCCCCTAGTTGTTCAGCCCCTAGTGGTTCAGCCCCTAGTGGTTCAGCCCCTAGTGGTTCAGCCCTCAAACACCTAGTGGTTCAGCCCTCAAACACCTAGTGGTTCAGCCCTCAAACACCCAGTGGTTCAGCCCCTAGTGGTTCAGCCCCTAGTGGTTCAGCCCCTAGTGGTTCAGCCCTCAAACACCTAGTGGTTCAGCCCTCAAACCCCTAGTGGTTCAGCCCCTAGTTGTTCAGCCCTCAAACACCTAGTGGTTCAGCCCCTAGTGGTTCAGCCCTCAAACACCTAGTGGTTCAGCCCCTAGTGGTTCAGCCCTCAAACACCCAGTGGTTCAGCCCCTAGTGGTTCAGCCCCTAGTGGTTCAGCCCTCAAACACCTAGTGGTTCAGCCCCTAGTGGTTCAGCCCTCAAACACCTAGTGGTTCAGCCCTCAAACACCTAGTGGTTCAGCCCTCAAACACCCAGTGGTTCAGCCCTCAAACACCTAGTGGTTCAGCCCTCAAACACCTAGTGGTTCAGCCCCTAGTTGTTCAGCCCTCAAACACCTAGCGGTTCAGCCCCTAGTGGTTCAGCCCTCAAACACCTAGCGGTTCAGCCCTCAAACACCTAGTGGTTCAGCCCCTAGTGGTTCAGCCCTCAAACACCTAGTGGTTCAGCCCTCAAACACCTAGTGGTTCAGCCCCTAGTTGTTCAGCCCCTAGTGGTTCAGCCCTCAAACACCTAGTGGTTCAGCCCTCAAACACCTAGTGGTTCAGCCCCTAGTGGTTCAGCCCTCAAACACCTAGTGGTTCAGCCCTCAAACACCTAGTGGTTCAGCCCTCAAACACCTAGTGGTTCAGCCCTCAAACACCTAGTGGTTCAGCCCTCAAACACCTAGTGGTTCAGCCCCTAGTTGTTCAGCCCTCAAACACCTAGCGGTTCAGCCCCTAGTGGTTCAGCCCTCAAACACCTAGCGGTTCAGCCCTCAAACACCTAGTGGTTCAGCCCCTAGTGGTTCAGCCCTCAAACACCTAGCGGTTCAGCCCTCAAACACCTAGCGGTTCAGCCCTCAAACACCTAGTGGTTCAGCCCTCAAACACCTAGTGGTTCAGCCCCTAGTTGTTCAGCCCTCAAACACCTAGTGGTTCAGCCCTCAAACACCTAGTGGTTCAGCCCCTAGTTGTTCAGCCCTCAAACACCTAGTGGTTCAGCCCCTAGTTGTTCAGCCCTCAAACACCTAGTGGTTCAGCCCCTAGTGGTTCAGCCCTCAAACACCTAGCGGTTCAGCCCTCAAACACCTAGTGGTTCAGCCCTCAAACACCTAGTGGTTCAGCCCTCAAACACCTAGTGGTTCAGCCCTCAAACACCTAGTGGTTCAGCCCCTAGTTGTTCAGCCCTCAAACACCTAGCGGTTCAGCCCCTAGTGGTTCAGCCCTCAAACACCTAGCGGTTCAGCCCTCAAACACCTAGTGGTTCAGCCCCTAGTGGTTCAGCCCTCAAACACCTAGCGGTTCAGCCCTCAAACACCTAGCGGTTCAGCCCTCAAACACCTAGTGGTTCAGCCCTCAAACACCTAGTGGTTCAGCCCCTAGTTGTTCAGCCCTCAAACACCTAGTGGTTCAGCCCTCAAACACCTAGTGGTTCAGCCCCTAGTTGTTCAGCCCTCAAACACCTAGTGGTTCAGCCCCTAGTTGTTCAGCCCTCAAACACCTAGTGGTTCAGCCCCTAGTGGTTCAGCCCTCAAACACCTAGCGGTTCAGCCCTCAAACACCTAGTGGTTCAGCCCCTAGTTGTTCAGCCCTCAAACACCTAGTGGTTCAGCCCCTAGTTGTTCAGCCCTCAAACCCCTAGTTGTTCCACTCATTTCACCCTTGCAAGAGAAACCAGACGTGATCATTCAGAAATGAAAAGGTGGTCACTGTGAATCTCTTAGTGTTTTGAACATCTCTGTTTTTAACTGTTGATGATGTAGAACTTGTATCTTTTTTTTCTATAAAAACATAGAAATCATTTTCACAGACTGGTCAATGTAAACAGCATACAGTATGTAGATACTGGTATTATGCTGAAACAGACTGGTCACTGTAAACAGCATACAGTATGTAGATACTGGTATTATGCTGGAACAGACTGGTCACTATAAACAGCATACAGTATGTAGATACTGGTATTGTGCTGAAACAGACTGGTCAATATAAACAGCATACAGTATGTAGATACTGGTATTATGCTGGAACAGACTGGTCAATATAAACAGCATACAGTATGTAGATACTGGTATTATACTGGAACAGACTGGTCAATATAAACAGCATACAGTATGTAGATACTGGTATTATACTGGAACAGACTGGTCAATGTAAACAGCATACAGTATGTAGATACTGGTATTATGCTGAAACAGACTGGTCACTATAAACAGCATACAGTATGTAGATACTGGTATTATGCTGAAACAGACTGGTCAATGTAAACAGCATACAGTATGTAGATACTGGTATTATGCTGAAACAGACTGGTCAATGTAAACAGCATACAGTATGTAGATACTGGTATTATGCTGAAACAGACTGGTCAATGTAAACAGCATACAGTATGTAGATACTGGTATTATGCTGAAACAGACTGGTCAATATAAACAGCATACAGTATGTAGATACTGGTATTATGCTGAAACAGACTGGTCAATGTAAACAGCATACAGTATGTAGATACTGGTATTATGCTGAAACAGACTGGTCAATGTAAACAGCATACAGTATGTAGATACTGGTATTATGCTGAAACAGACTGGTCAATGTAAACAGCATACAGTATGTAGATACTGGTATTATGCTGGAACAGACTGGTCAATGTAAACAGCATACAGTATGTAGATACTGGTATTATGCTGAAACAGACTGGTCACTATAAACAGCATACAGTATGTAGATACTGGTATTATGCTGGAACAGACTGGTCACTATAAACAGCATACAGTATGTAGATACTGGTATTATGCTGGAACAGACTGGTCAATGTAAACAGCATACAGTATGTAGATACTGGTATTATGCTGAAACAGACTGGTCAATGTAAACAGCATACAGTATGTAGATACTGGTATTATGCTGAAACAGACTGGTCACTATAAACAGCATACAGTATGTAGATACTGGTATTATGCTGAAACAGACTGGTCAATGTAAACAGCATACAGTATGTAGATACTGGTATTATGCTGAAACAGACTGGTCACTATAAACAGCATACAGTATGTAGATACTGGTATTATGCTGAAACAGACTGGTCAATGTAAACAGCATACAGTATGTAGATACTGGTATTATGCTGAAACAGACTGGTCAATGTAAACAGCATACAGTATGTAGATACTGGTATTATGCTGGAACAGACTGGTCACTATAAACAGCATACAGTATGTAGATACTGGTATTATGCTGAAACAGACTGGTCACTATAAACAGCATACAGTATGCTGAAACAGACTGGTCAATGTAAACAGCATACAGTATGTAGATACTGGTATTATGCTGGAACAGACTGGTCACTATAAACAGCATACAGTATGTAGATACTGGTATTATGCTGAAACAGACTGGTCAATATAGACAGCATACAGTATGTAGATACTGGTATTATACTGAAACAGACTGGTCAATATAAACAGCATACAGTATGCTGAAACAGACTGGTCACTATAAACAGCATACAGTATGTAGATACTGGTATTATGCTGAAACAGACTGGTCACTATAAACAGCATACAGTATGCTGAAACAGACTGGTCAATAGAAACAGCATACAGTATGTAGATACTGGTATTATGCTGAAACAGACTGGTCAATAGAAACAACATACAGTATGTAGATACTGGTATTATGCTGAAACAGACTGGTCAATAGAAACAGCATACAGTATGTAGATACTGGTATTATGCTGAAACAGACAGGTCAATAGAAACAGCATACAGTATGTAGATACTGGTATTATGCTGAAACAGACTGGTCACTATAAACAACATACAGTATGTAGATACTGGTATTATACTGAAACAGACTGGTCAATATAAACAGCATACAGTATGCTGAAACAGACTGGTCACTATAAACGCATACAGTATGTAGATACTGGTATTATGCTGAAACAGACTGGTCACTATAAACAGCATACAGTATGTAGATACTGGTATTATGCTGAAACAGACTGGTCACTATAAACGCATACAGTATGTAGATACTGGTATTATGCTGAAACAGACTGGTCAATAGAAACAGCATACAATATGTAGATACTGGTATTATGCTGAAACAGACTGGTCAATATAGACAACATACAGTATGTAGATACTGGTATTATGCTGAAACAGACTGGTCACTATAAACAGCATACAGTATGTAGATACTGGTATTATGCTGAAACAGACTGGTCAATATAGACAGCATACAGTATGTAGATACTGGTATTATGCTGAAACAGACTGGTCAATATAGACAGCATACAGTATGTAGATACTGGTATTATGCTGAAACAGACTGGTCAATAGAAACAGCATACAGTATGTAGATACTGGTATTATGCTGAAACAGACTGGTCACTATAAACAGCATACAGTATGTAGATACTGGTATTGTGCTGAAACAGACTGGTCAATATAAACAGCATTGGATGGATGTCAGACGTTTGGAAAGGTCCTTGGGACGTCGATATATGCCTTCCTCTCCACTTACCATAAGAAAACATTTCCCGAGCACTGGCACAAACTCAAGACGCTCGAAGACGAAGTGTGGTCAGACCAAGCATGCTGCTTAAGACCCCTGGACCACGGCAGTTCACAACGCTTCAACAAGCCGAGAGAATACTTGATGGAAGCTTATTTTGTTTTAAACCATAGCCCTGACCTTAACCACTCAGAATGAATACCTTCCCCCAAACCATAGCCCTGACCTTAACCACTCAGAATGAATACCTTCCCCCAAACCATAGCCCTGACCTTAACCACTCAGAATGAATACCTTCCCCCAAACCATAGCCCTGACCTTAACCACTCAGAATGAATACCTTCCCCCAAACCATAGCCCTGACCTTAACCACTCAGAATGAATACCTTCCCCCAAACCATAGCCCTGACCTTAACCACTCAGAATGAATACCTTCCCCCAAACCATAGCCCTGACCTTAACCACTCAGAATGAATACCTTCCCCCAAACCATAGCCCTGACCTTAACCACTCAGAATGAATACCTTCCCCCAAACCATAGCCCTGACCTTAACCACTCAGAATGAATACCTTCCCCCAAACCATAGCCCTGACCTTAACCACTCAGAATGAATACCTTCCCCCAAACCATAGCCCTGACCTTAACCACTCAGAATGAATACCTTCCCCCAAACCATAGCCCTGACCTTAACCACTCAGAATGAATACCTTCCCCCAAACCATAGCCCTGACCTTAACCACTCAGAATGAATACCTTCCCCCAAACCATAGCCCTGACCTTAACCACTCAGAATGAATACCTTCCCCCAAACCATAGCCCTGACCTTAACCACTCAGAATGAAAACCTAAACTAACCTTCCCCCAAACCATAGCCCTGACCTTAACCACTCAGAATTAATACCTAAACTAACCTTCCCCCAAACCATAGCCCTGACCTTAACCACTCAGAATGAATACCTAAACTAACCTTCCCCCAAACCATAGCCCTGACCTTAACCACTCAGAATGAATACCTAAACTAACCCTTTTGTTTTAACACTGTAACCACGCGGAATTAACCCTGTAACCATCCAAAATTAACCCTGTAACCATCCAGAATTAACCCTGTAACCATCCAGAATTAACCCTGTAACCACGCAGAATTAACCCTGTAACCACGAAGAATTAACCCTGTAACCATCCAGAATTAACCCTGTAACCACGCGGAATTAACCCTGTAACCATGAGGAATTAACCCTGTAACCATCCGGAATTAACCCTGTAACCACGCAGAATTAACCCTGTAACCATGAGGAATTAACCCTGTAACCATGAGGAATTAACCCTGTAACCATGAGGAATTAACCCTGTAACCATGTAGAATTAACCCTGTAACCATGTAGAATTAACCCTGTAACCATGCAGAATTAACCCTGTAACCACGCAGAATTAACCCTGTAACCATGCAGAATTAACCCTGTAACCACGCAGAATTAACCCTGTAACCATCCAGAATTAACCCTGTAACCATGTCAAATTAACCCTGTAACCATGAGGAATTAACCCTGTAACCATGAGGAATTAACCCTGTAACCATCCAGAATTAACCCTGTAACCATCCAGAATTAACCCTGTAACCATCCAGAATTAACCCTGTAACCATCCAGAATTAACCCTGTAACCATCCAGAATTAACCCTGTAACCATCCAGAATTAACCATGTAACCAATCAGAATTAACCCTGTAACCTTCCAGAATTAACCCTGTAACCACGCGGAATTAACCCTGTAACCATCCAGAATTAACCCTGTAACCATGAGGAATTAACCCTGTAACCATCCAGAATTAACCCTGTAACCATGAGGAATTAACCCTGTAACCATCCAGAATTAACCCTGTAACCTTCCAGAATTAACCCTGTAACCACGCAGAATTAACCCTGTAACCACGCGGAATTAACCCTGTAACCATCCAGAATTAACCCTGTAACCACGCAGAATTAACCCTGTAACCACGCAGAATTAACCCTTTAACCATCCAGAATTAACCCTGTAACCATCCAGAATTAACCCTGTAACCATCCAGAATTAACCCTGTAACCATCCAGAATTAACCCCGTAACCATGTAGAATTAACCCTGTAACCATGTAGAATTAACCCTGTAACCATGTAGAATTAACCCTGTAACCATCCAGAATTAACCCTGTAACCATCCAGAATAACTCTGTAACCATCCAGAATTAAACCTGTAACCATGTAGAATTAACCCTGTAACCCCCAGAATGAACCCTGTAACCTTCCAGAATTATCCCTGTAAACAGGGATCGACTGGATATAATGAGATAATGAACATGAGGTTGGCTGAGATAATGAACATGATGTTGGCTGGAGATAATGAGATAATGAACACGAGGTTGGCTGAGATAATGAACATGATGTTGGCTGGAGATAATGAGATAATGAACATGAGTTTGGCTGGAGGTAATGAGATAATGAACACGAGTTTGGCTGGAGGTAATGAGATAATGAACACGAGGTTGGCTGGAGACAATGAGATAATGAACATGAGGTTGGCTGGAGACAATGAGATAATGAACATGAGGTTGGCTGGAGATAATGAACACGAGGTTGGCTGGAGACAATGAGATAATGAACATGAGGTTGGCTGGAGGTATTGAGATAATGAACATGAGGCTGGCTGGCGATAATGAGATAATGAACACGAGTTTGGCTGGAGGTAATGAGATAATGAACACGAGGTTGGCTGGAGACAATGAGATAATGAACATGAGGTTGGCTGGAGACAATGAGATAATGAACATGAGGTTGGCTGAGATAATGAACATGAGGTTGGCTGAGATAATGAACATGAGGTTGGCTGGTGATAATGAACATGAGGTTGGCTGGAGACAATGAGATAATGAACATGAGGTTGGCTGGAGACAATGAACACGAGGTTGGCTGGAGGTATTGAGATAATGAACATGAGGCTGGCTGGCGATAATGAGATAATGAACATGAGGTTGGCTGGAGACAATGAGATAATGAACATGAGGTTGGCTGGTGATAATGAACATGAGGTTGGCTGGAGACAATGAGATAATGAACATGAGGTTGGCTGGAGACAATGAACACGAGGTTGGCTGGAGGTATTGAGATAATGAACATGAGGCTGGCTGGCGATAATGAGATAATGAACATGAGGTTGGCTGGAGACAATGAGATAATGAACATGAGGTTGGCTGAGATAATGAACATGAGGTTGGCTGGTGATAATGAACACGAGGTTGGCTGGAGGAATTAACCATGAGGAATTTACCCTGTAACCATGAGGAATTAACCCTGTAACCATCCAGAATTAACCCTGTAACCATGTAGAATTAACCCTGTAACCATGCAGAATTAACCCTGTAACCATCCAGAATTAACCCTGTAACCATCCAGAATTAACCATGTAACCATCCAGAATTAACCATGTAACCAATCAGAATTAACCCTGTAACCTTCCAGAATTAACCCTGTAACCACGCGGAATTAACCCTGTAACCATCCAGAATTAACCCTGTAACCATCCAGAATTAACCCTGTAACCATGAGGAATTAACCCTGTAACCATCCAGAATTAACCCTGTAACCATCCAGAATTAACCCTGTAACCATGCAGAATTAACCCTGTAACCATGCAGAATTAACCCTGTAACCATGCAGAATTAACCCTGTAACCACGTGGAATTAACCCTGTAACCATCCAGAATTAACCCTGTAACCTTCCAGAATTAACCCTGTAACCACGCAGAATTAACCCTGTAACCATCCAGAATTAACCCTGTAACCATCCAGAATTAACCCTGTAACCATCCAGAATTAACCCTGTAACCATCCAGAATTAACCCCGTAACCATGTAGAATTAACCCTGTAACCATGTAGAATTAACCCCGTAACCATGTAGAATTAACCCTGTAACCATGTAGAATTAACCCTGTAACCATCCAGAATTAACCCTGTAACCATCCAGAATAACTCTGTAACCATCCAGAATTAACCCTGTAACCATGTAGAATTAACCCTGTAACCCCCAGAATGAACCCTGTAACCTTCCAGAATTATCCCTGTAAACAGGGATCGACTGGATATAATGAGATAATGAACATGAGGTTGGCTGAGATAATGAACATGATGTTGGCTGGAGATAATGAGATAATGAACACGAGGTTGGCTGAGATAATGAACATGATGTTGGCTGGAGATAATGAGATAATGAACATGAGTTTGGCTGGAGGTAATGAGATAATGAACATGAGTTTGGCTGGAGGTAATGAGATAATGAACACGAGGTTGGCTGGAGACAATGAGATAATGAACATGAGGTTGGCTGAGATAATGAACATGAGGTTGGCTGAGATAATGAACATGAGGTTGGCTGGTGATAATGAACACGAGGTTGGCTGGAGACAATGAGATAATGAACATGAGGTTGGCTGGAGACAATGAACACGAGGTTAGCTGGAGGTATTGAGATAATGAACATGAGGCTGGCTGGCGATAATGAGATAATGAACATGAGGTTGGCTGGAGACAATGAGATAATGAACACGAGGTTGGCTGGAGATAATGAGATAATGAACATGAGGTTGGCTGGAGACAATGAGATAATGAACATGAGGTTGGCTGAGATAATGAACATGAGGTTGGCTGGTGATAATGAACACGAGGTTGGCTGGAGATAATGAGATAATGAACATGAGGTTGGCTGGAGACAATGAGATAATGAACATGAGGCTGGCTGGAGATAATGAGATAATGAACATGAGGCTGGCTGGCGATAATGAGATAATGAACATGAGGCTGGCTGGCGATAATGAGCTAATGAACATGAGGCTGGTTGGCGATAATGAGATAATGAACATGAGGCTGGTTGGCGATAATGAGATAATGAACATGAGGCTGGCTGGCGATAATGAGATAATGAACATGAGGCTGGTTGGCGATAATGAGATAATGAACATGAGGCTGGCTGGCGATAATGAGATAATGAACATGAGGCTGGCTGGAGATAATGAGATAATGAACATGAGGCTGGCTGGCGATAATGAGATAATGAACATGAGGCTGGCTGGCGATAATGAGCTAATGAACATGAGGCTGGTTGGCGATAATGAGATAATGAACATGAGGCTGGTTGGCGATAATGAGATAATGAACATGAGGCTGGCTGGCGATAATGAGATAATGAACATGAGGCTGGTTGGCGATAATGAGATAATGAACATGAGGCTGGCTGGCGATAATGAGATAATGAACATGAGGCTGGCTGGCGATAATGAGATAATGAACATGAGGCTGGCTGGCGATAATGAGATAATGAACATGAGGCTGGCTGGCGATAATGAGATAATGAACATGAGGTTGGCTGGAGATAATGAGATAATGAGGTTGAAAAGTGGAGTGGCTCTTTAAGAGATATTTATCTTCCTCTTCATTGTCCATTTGATGTATTTGAATACTGTTTGATGTAACGCTGAAATAGTGGATTTAATCTAATTAACATATTGTTCTTTTAGTATCCCCCAAAAACTATTTTTTTAAGGTAAAATTATTATTATTTTAAAATCATTTTGTATGTTTTTTATTTTTATTTAGCTAGGGCAAGTCAGTTAAGAACAAATTCTTATTTTCAATGACGGCCTAGGAACAGTGGGGTTAACTGGTCTAGGAACAGTGGGTTAACTGGTCTAGGAACAGTGGGGTTAACTGGTCTAGGAACAGTGGGTTTAACTGGTCTAGGAACAGTGGGTTAACTGGTCTAGGAACAGTGGGTTAACTGGTCTAGGAACAGTGGGTTAACTGGTCTAGGAACAGTGGGTTAACTGGCCTGGGAACAGTGGGTTAACTGGCCTGGGAACAGTGGGTTAACTGGCCTGGGAACAGTGGGGTTAACTGGCCTAGGAACAGTGGGGTTAACTGGCCTAGGAACAGTGGGGTTAACTGGCCTAGGAACAGTGGGAACTGCCTGTTCAGGGGCAGAACGACAGATTTGTACCTTGTCAGCTCGGGGGTTTGAACTTGCAACCTTCCGGTTACTAGTCCAATGCTCTAACCACTAGGCTACCCTGCCGCTACCCTGTCTGCACTTCTGCACACAGTTATTAAAATAAAATGATTGAATGAGATATTACACTGGGGCAGACATTTTCTCTCTGAACCCTCACACTGATGTCCCATGTGACTAGAGCGTGTATCTGTCTGTGGAGAGTACCTGTATCGGTGTCGTTGGGCAGTGATGACGTGCTCCGTGGTGTTGTGGAGGGTCTTGCCGTTGTAAGCCCAGGACAGAGTGCCTGGTCTGGGATAAGACTCAAACTCTACCCTGAGGCTTAGGCTCTCCCCTTCTCTGACAGCAGACTGGCTAGGCCGGGAGTCACCCAGCATACTGATGAAGCCTCGCTCTGGAGGGGGAACACACACAGGGTGAGGCTCTCCCTCTCTCTGACAGGGTGAGGCTCTCCCTCTCTCTGACAGGGTGAGGCTCTCCCTCTCTCTGACAGGGTGAGGCCCTCCCTCTCTCTGACAGGGTGAGGCCCTCACTCTCTCTGACAGGGTTAGACTCTCCCTCTCTCTGACAGGGTTAGACTCTCCCCCTCTCTGACAGGGTTAGACTCTCCCTCTCTCTGACAGGGTTAGACTCTCCCTCTCTCTGACAGGGTTAGACTCTCCCTCTCTCTGACAGGGTTAGACTCTCCCTCTCTCTGACAGGGTTAGACTCTCCCTCTCTCTGACAGGGTTAGACTATCATCAGTTACAGTGTTATAGAGGTTAACAAATTCCATCATTGAGGTTCTGTCTTTGCAAGACTCAAACACACACACACACACGCACGCACGCACGCACACACACACTCACCACGGACATCCAGGTGCAGGGTATCGGCGGTGGCGCCCCTCTCGTTGTGGGCGTGGCATCGGTATGTCCCGGCGTCTGATTGGTTGACAGAGGTGATCCAGAGGGAGGTGGAGCGTTGGTAACCACGGGAACCAGCCAGGATGTGGGAGGTGTGGGCCTGGAAGGCACGCTGCAGACAGGGGTCAGAGTTCAGGGGTTCACTATACTGGACTCTCAGGTGGGTCATGGTTAGTGTAATGGTAGAAGTTACTACGTTGTGGCACTATATAACGTCTATTACCTTTGATAAAGACAGGGGGGAGAGAGAGAGAGAGAGAAAGGGAGAGAGAAAGAGAGTGACAGAGAGAGAAAGGGAGAGAGGGAGAGAAAGGGAGAGAGAGAGAGAAAGGGAGAGAGACAGAGAAAGGGAGAGAGACAGAGAGTGAGAGACAGAGAGAGTGAGAGACAGACAGAAAGAGAGACAGAGAGAGACAGAGAGTCAGTATGAAGCCAGTCTCACCGCTCCAACAGGGAAGTCCCAATTAATGCTGAAGTCAGGGTTGAGGTTGGAGGAGCTGCAGGTGATCTCAAACTGCTCTCCTCTCCTCAGGATCACCCTCTCTCTCTGGGACAGACTGATCACTGGAGGCTGCTCAGGGACTGGGTGGGCAGAGGAGAGGGAGGGTGGATATAAACATACAGTACGTCAGACAGGACCCTGTTTGGAGCTGGACCATGTTTAACTGTTAACATAGAGGTGGTCCATGTCTAACTGTTAACATAGAGTCACATAGAGGTGGTCCATGTCTAACTGTTAACATAGAGTCACATAGAGGTGGTTCATGTTTAACTGTTAACATAGAGTCACATAGAGGTGGTCCATGTTTAACTGTTAACATAGAGTCACATAGAGGTGGTTCATGTTTAACTGTTAACATAGAGTCACATAGAGGTGGTTCATGTTTAACTGTTAACATAGAGTCACATAGAGGTGGTCCATGTCTAACTGTTAACATAGAGTCACATAGAGGTGGTCCATGTCTAACTGTTAACATAGAGTCACATAGAGGTGGTTCATGTTTAACTGTTAACATAGAGTCACATAGAGGTGGTCCATGTCTAACTGTTAACATAGAGTCACAGAGGTGATTTGAGGCACAAATTCTGTGTATGCAAAAACGAGTATGCTGCCTGGAGATCTCTTTTTCCCTCCCTACTTCCAACATCCATCCCTCGAACATCTCCTTTCTTTCCCTCTCCCCCTCTCACCTAGCCGTACGTCCACAGTATACTGGCTCGACCTCACGGTGGCACCTGCCAGCTCGCCCAAGCATATGTAGCAACCCTCGTACTCCTTCCTGGCGTTGCCGATGATGACGCCGCGCTGGGGGTCGGACTGGTAATGGAGGTCGGAGGGTAAAGGTTGTAAGTCACAGGTCTGTAAGGTCACGGGGGTCACATCAGGGTCGGTGACCAGGCATGGTAAAGTCAGGTTCTCCCCGACGCGGACCAGAATGCCGTTCACCATAGAACGCTGAAACGGACTCTGGGGGTCTGGGGGTGGGAGGGAGAGACGGGGGGATAGGAGAGGAGAGAGGGAATTTGGGTTAGGTAGGAAAACAGAAGAGATGGAGAGATTGGGTTTATGCAAGACAACATAGGGAAGGGAGGGAGGGTGATACATATGCTCACAGATACAGAGAGAGAGAGAGAGAGAGAGACAGAGAGAGACAGAAAGAGAGAGAGAGAGAGACAGAGAGAGACAGAGAGAGAGACAGAGAGAGAGACAGAGAGAGACAGAGAGACAGAGACAGAGACAGAGACAGAGAGAGAGAGAGACGGAGACAGAGACAGAGAGAGAGAGACATACAGACAGAGAGAGAGAGACAGAGAGAAAAGCCTACATAGACAGAGTCATAGACAAACACACACACACACACACACACCCAACACACACCTCTCACCTTTCACAAAGACGTAGATGGAGGAGTGCTCCTTGGTGTTGTTGTTGATACAGGCGTATCGTCCCATGTGATATCCCTGGGCAGACTGCACCCTAACAAACACTACCCCTCCTCCCTCCTCTACCTCCCCCTCCAGCCGCCTGCCCCTCTCTCTCTGCCACCTCAACCCCCGTGAAACAACAGTGGATGGAGTGTTGGTGTTGTTGTCATGGCAGCGGAGTTCCAGAGCACCGCCTTTCGGAACCACCAGGTGAGGTCCGCTGGGGAAGATGACGGGATTGGACCAACCTGTTGGACACACGGAACATGCCCATATATGGTATACAGTCGACTAGGCTGTAATGGCTGTGTGTCTAGGCTTTTGTTCAAGCCCAGCACTGTAACAACACAAATTTAAATTAATTAAATTTAGACCACGGAAAGTTGATTTAGGTGTGTCAGAGCTGGGCTAGGACAAAAACCTGCACACAGAAAAGGTAGCATCGTGAGTGAATAGAAATATTGGAGTAGAATAGAAAATAAAAATGTCATGTCACCCAAGGAGATTCTTTAGACAGTCATGGTTCAGTCTAGTAACAGACTGGTGTAACAGACTGGTTCAGTCTAGTAACAGACAGTGGACAGTCATGGTTCAGTCTAGTAACAGACTGGTGTAACAGACTGGTGTAACAGTGGACAGTCATGGTTCAGTCTAGTAACAGACTGGTGTAACAGTGGACAGTCATGGTTCAGTCTAGTAACAGACTGGTGTAACAGTGGACAGTCATGGTTCAGTCTAGTAACAGACTGGTGTAACAGTGGACAGTCATGGTTCAGTCTAGTAACAGACTGGTGTAACAGTGGACAGTCATGGTTCAGTCTAGTAACAGACTGGTGTAACAGACTGGTGTAACAGTGGACAGTCATGGTTCAGTCTAGTAACAGACTGGTGTAACAGACTGGTGTAACAGTGGACAGTCATGGTTCAGTCTAGTAACAGACTGGTGTAACAGTGGACAGTCATGGTTCAGTCTAGTAACAGACAGTCATGGTTCAGTCTAAACAGACTGGTGTAACAGTGGTGTACAGTCATGGTTCAGTAACAGACTGGTGTACAGACTGGTGTAACAGTGGACAGTCATGGTTCAGTCTAGTAACAGACTGGTGTAACAGACTGGTGTAACAGTGGACAGTCATGGTTCAGTCTAGTAACAGACTGGTGTAACAGTGGACAGTCATGGTTCAGTCTAGACTGGTGTAACAGTGGACAGTCATGGTTCAGTCTAGTAACAGACTGGTGTAACAGACTGGTGTAACAGACTGGTGTAACAGACTGGTGTAACAGTGGACAGTCATGGTTCAGTCTAGTAACAGACTGGTGTAACAGTGGACAGTCATGGTTCAGTCTAGTAACAGACTGGTGTAACAGACTGGTGTAACAGTGGACAGTCATGGTTCAGTCTAGTAACAGACTGGTGTAACAGTGGACTGGTTCAGTCTAACAGTGGACAGTCATGGTTCAGTCTAGTAACAGACTGGTGTAACAGTGGACAGTCATGGTTCAGTCTAGTAACAGACTGGTGTAACAGACTGGTGTAACAGTGGACAGTCATGGTTCAGTCTAGTAACAGACTGGTGTAGTAACAGACTGGTGTAACAGTGGACAGTCATGGTTCAGTGGACTAGACTGGTGTAAACAGACTGGTGTAACAGTGGACAGTTATGGTTCAGTCTAGACTGGTGTAACAGACTGGTGTAACAGTGGACAGTCATGGTTCAGTCTAGAACTGGTGTAACAGTGGACAGTCATGGTTCAGTCTAGAACAGACTGGTGTAACAGACTGGTGTAAACAGTGGACAGTCATGGTTCAGTCTAGTAACAGACTGGTGTAACAGTGGACAGTCATGGTTCAGTCTGTAGACTGGTGTAACTCATGGTCAGTCTACTGGTGTAACAGACTGGTGTAACAGTGGACAGTCATGGTTCAGTCAGACTGGTGTAACAGTGGACAGTCATGGTTCAGTCTAGTAACAGACTGGTGTAACAGTGGACAGTCATGGTTCAGTCTAGTAACAGACTGGTTCAGTAAACAGACTGGTGTAACAGTGGACAGTCATGGTTCAGTCTAGTAACAGACTGGTGTAACAGTGGACAGTCATGGTTCAGTCTAGTAACAGACTGGTGTAACAGACTGGTGTAACAGTGGACAGTCATGGTTCAGTCTAGTAACAGACTGGTGTAACAGTGGACAGTTATTAATAGACCTACATCAATCTGGCTGAAGGTTTGATCTTCCAACAGGGAGAATTAGGACCAACGTCTGGTGATGACCTCATAAAACCCAAACAGCTCAACTCATCATTATCCATAACAGACAAATAAGGACATTGACAAGGTGAATCAATCAATCAGCCAATCAGCCAATCAGCAGGCTTCTAGAGGAGGAAAGACATTTGGGTCAGAAAAGTGTTTTTTCCCTTTGTGTCCCTATTGGTCCCGGTCAAAAGTAGTGCACTACATAGGGAATAGGGTGGCAACCCTGGTCAAAAGTAGTGAACTAAATAGGGAATAGGGTGCCAACCCTGGTCAAAAGTAGTGCACTACATAGGGAATAGGGTGGCAACCCTGGTCAAAAGTAGTGTACTATATATGGAATAGGGTGCCAACTCTGGTCAAAAGTAGTGCACTATTAGAGAATAGGGTGCCAACTCTGGTATGACGTAGTGCACTATATAGGGAATAGGGTGCCAACTCTGGTCAAAAGTAGTGCACTACATAAATGAATAGTGTACAATTTGGGACAGAGCCTGTGTTTTTCAGTTCTGAAGATTAACACATGATTTGCATAGCCTGGCAGCCAATCAATAGACTTCAGATTCATAGCCTGGCAGCCAATCAATAGACTTCTTGAGGAGAGAAAAAAAAAAAAACATTTTGGGTCATGAAGTTGTTTCGTTAGAGTTCAGATTCACAACCTGTCAGCGTCCTAAACCCTATTCCCCCATGGGCCCTAAAAATTCCCCCATGACAGCTGCAAACCCTATTCCCCCAGGGAAAGATGCCAAGATAACTGAACCACGTCAAAAATAGTGCACTAAATATGGAATAGAGGTGCCAACTCTGTTCAAAAGTAGATACTAAATATGGGGTGCCAACTTTATTTAAATATGTAGCACTAAATATGGAATAGAGGTGCCAACCCTCTGTCAAAAATAGTGCACTAAATATGGAATAGGGTGCCAACCCTCTAGTGCACTAAATATGGAATAGGGTGCAAAAAAGTAGTGCACTAAATATGGAATAGAGGTGCCAACTCTGTTCAAAAATAGGAATAGGGTGCACTAAAAAATATGGACTAAATATGGAATAGAGGTGCCAACTCTGGTCAAAAATAGTGCACTAAATAATGGAATAAAAGTAGTGCACTAAATATGGAATAGTGCCAACTCTGTTCAAAAGTAGTGCACTAAATATGGAATAGGGTGCCAACCCTGTTCAAAAGGAATAGTGCACTAAATATGGAATAGGGTGCCAACCCTGGTCAAAAGTAGTGCACTAAATATGGAATAGGGTTCCATTTGTGAATAGGGTGCCAACTCTGAATAGTGACTAAATATGGAATAGGGTGCCAACCCTGTGGTAGTGCACCTATAGGGTTCCATTTGTGATGCAGACATGGACTGACGGCCCTGGGAAGGGTGCCAGTAGTGCCACTAAATATGAGAATAGGGTGCCAACCCTAGTCACATGAAGATCATGTTGGTGGAAAACCTGCCAGGCAAATCATGTGTCGATCTTCAGAAGTCTAGGGCTTTGTTCCAAATGGCACCCTATTCCCTATGTAGTGCACTACTTCTGACCAGAGTTGGCACCCTATTCCCTACGTAGTGCACTACTGCTGACCAGAGTTGGCACCCTAATTCCATATTTAGTGCACGGCTTCTGACCAGGGTTGGCACCCTATATGGTCTAAAGTAGTGCACTACATAGGGAATAGGGTGCCAACTCTGGTCAGAAGCCCTATTCCCTATGTAGTGCACTACTTTAGACCAGAGCCATATTCCCTATGTAGTGCACTACTTTAGACCAGAGCCCTATTCCCTAAAAATATAGTGCACTACTAAATATGTGACCAGAGCCCTATTCCCTATATAGTGCCAACTGGTCAAAAGTAGTGCTTTCCATTTGTGAGACCAGAGCCCTATTCCCTATATAGTGAACTACTAGTGACCAGGGCCCTATTCCCTATGTAGTGCACTACTTTAGGCCCTATTCCCTATGTAGTGCACTACTTTAGACCAGGGCCCTATTCCCTATATAGTGAACTACTAGTGACCAGGGCCCTATTCCCTATGTAGTGCACTACTTTACACAGAGCCCTATTCCCTATATAGTGCACTACTTTGACCAGAGCCCTATTCCCTATATAGTGCACTACTTTAGACCAGAGCCCTATTCCCTATATAGTGAACTACTAGTGACCAGGGCCCTATTCCCTATATAGTGCACTACTTTAGACCAGAGCCCTATTCCCTATATAGTGAACTACTACTTTAGACCAGAGCCCTATTCCCTATATAGTGCACTACTTTAGACCAGAGCCCTATTCCCTATATAGTGCACTACTTTAGACCAGAGCCCTATTCCCTATATAGTGACACTACTTTTAGACCAGAGCCCTATTCCCTATATAGTGCTACTACTTCCCTATAGTTACTTTAGACCAGAGCCCTATTCCCTATATAGTGCACTACTTTAGACCAGAGCCCTATTCCCTATATAGTGAACTACTAGTGACCAGGGCCCTATTCCCTATGTAGTGCACTACTTTAGACCAGAGCCCTATTCCCTATATAGTGAACTACTAGTGACCAGGGCCCTATTCCCTATATAGTGCACTACTTTAGACCAGAGCCCTATTCCCTATATAGTACACTACTTTAGACCAGAGCCCTATTCCCTATATAGTGCACTACTTTAGACCAGAGCCCTATTCCCTATATAGTGCACTACTTTAGACCAGAGCCCTATTCCCTATGTAGTGCACTACTTTAGACCAGAGCCCTATTCCCTATGTAGTGCACTACTTTAGACCAGAGCCCTATTCCCTATGTAGTGCACTACTTTAGACCAGAGCCCTATTCCCTATGTAGTGCACTACTTTAGACCAGAGCCCTATTCCCTATGTAGTGCACTACTTTAGACCAGAGCCCTATTCCCTATATAGTACACTACTTTAGACCAGAGCCCATAGGGGAATAGGGTGCCGTTTTGAAGCCCAGTATTTTACTTTTATTTATTTTATATGACGGTCTAGGAACAGTGGGTTAACTGGTCTAGGAACAGTGGGTTAACTGGTCTAGGAACAGTGGGTTAACTGGTCTAGGAACAGTGGGTTAACTGGTCTAGGAACAGTGGGTTAACTGGTCTAGGAACAGTGGGTTAACTGGTCTAGGAACAGTGGGTTAACTGGTCTAGGAACAGTGGAACAGTGGGTTAACTGGTCTAGGAACAGTGGGTTAACTGGTCTAGGAACAGTGGAACAGTGAGTTAACTGGTCTAGGAACAGTGGGTTAACTGGTCTAGGAACAGTGGGTTAACTGGTCTAGGAACAGTGGGTTAACTGGTCTAGGAACAGTGGAACAGTGGGTTAACTGGTCTAGGAACAGTGGGTTAACTGGTCTAGGAACAGTGGAACAGTGAGTTAACTGGTCTAGGAACAGTGGGTTAACTGGTCTAGGAACAGTGGGTTAACTGGTTTAGGAACAGTGGGTTAACTGGTCTAGGAACAGTGGGTTAACTGGTCTAGGAACAGTGGGTTAACTGGTCTAGGAACAGTGGGTTAACTGGTCTAGGAACAGTGGGTTAACTGGTCTAGGAACAGTGGGGTTAACTGGTCTAGGAACAGTGGGTTAACTGGTCTAGGAACAGTGGGTTAACTGGTCTAGGAACAGTGGGTTAACTGGTCTAGGAACAGTGGGGTTAACTGGTCTAGGAACAGTGGGTTAACTGGTCTAGGAACAGTGGGTTAACTGGTCTAGGAACAGTGGGTTAACTGGTCTAGGAACAGTGGGTTAACTGGTCTAGGAACAGTGGGTTAACTGGTCTAGGAACAGTGGGTTAACTGGTCTAGGAACAGTGGGTTAACTGGTCTAGGAACAGTGGGTTAACTGGTCTAGGAACAGTGGGTTAACTGGTCTAGGAACAGTGGGTTAACTGGTCTAGGAACAGTGGGTTAACTGGTCTAGGAACAGTGGGTTAACTGGTCTAGGAACAGTGGGTTAACTGGTCTAGGAACAGTGGGTTAACTGGTCTAGGAACAGTGGGTTTAACTGGTCTAGGAACAGTGGGTTAACTGGTCTAGGAACACTGGGGTTAACTGGTTTAGGAACAGTGGGTTAACCGGTCTAGGAACAGTGGGTTAACTGGTCTAGGAACAGTGGGTTAACTGGTCTAGGAACAGTGGGTTAACTGGTCTAGGAACAGTGGGTTAACTGCCTGTTCAGGGGCAGAACAACAGATTTGTACCTTGTCAGCTGGGGATTTGAACTTGCAACCTTTAGGTTACTAGTCCAACGCTCTAACCACTAGGCTACGCTGAATTTGAACTTGCAACCAATGGTTACAGCGACTAAATGGTTAAGTGGAATTTGACTGCCGTCATGATTTGTAACTGCTGGTGTGGCGGTAACAGCTTTAGGAACAGTGGGTTAACTGGTCTACAACACACACACACACACACACACGCCTTTTCCTGGGAAAAGCCCGGATACGACCAACTACCTTGGGATACAGTTATGCAAATACATAGTCAGCCTCCCAAATGGCACCCTATTCCCTAGTTAGTGCACTACTTTTAACCAGGGCCCATAGATATCTGGTCAAAAGTAGTGCACTAACTAGGGAATTGGGTGCCACTTCTAATAGTGTGACTCTGGGCTTGAAGGGACAGGTTGAAGATGACAGATTACACTACCGTTACAGCTTGATATAAACAACATTATAGGGCATACACCTGTGTCTGTGTCTGTGTCTGTGTGTGTCTCAGTGAACAGTGGGTTAACTGGTCTAGGAACAGTGTGGTTAACTGGTCTCAGTGTGTGTGTGTGTGTGTGTGTGTGGTCTAGTGTCTGTGTCTGTGGGTTAACTGGTCTGTCTCAGTGTGTGTTAACTGGTGTGTGTGTGTGTCTCAGTGTCTGGTCTGTGTGGTGTGTGTGTGTGGGTTAACTGTGTCTCAGTGTGTCTGTGTGTGTGTGTGTGTGTGTGTGTGTGTGTCTCAGTGAACAGTGTGTGTCTGTTCAGGGCAACTGGTGTTTTGTGTCTGTGTCTCAGTGTGGTTAACTGTGTGTGTGTGTGTGTGTGGGTTAACTGTGTCTGTGTGTGTGTGGTTCTGTGTCTGTGTCTCAGTGTGTGTTAACTGTGTCTGTGTGTGTGTGTGTGTGTGGTCTGTGTCTCAGTGTGTGTTGTGTCTGTGTCTGTGTGTGTGGTTAACTGTGTCTCAGTGTGTGGTGTTCTGTGTCTGTGTCTCAGTGTGTGTTAACTGTGTCTGTGTGTGGGTTAACTGTGTCTCAGTGTGTGTGTGGGTTGTGTGTGTGTCTGTCTGTGTGTGTGTGTGTGTCTGTGTGTGTGTGTTTGTACCTGTGTCTGTGTCTGTGTGGATCTGTGTCTGTGTGTGTCTGTGTCTGTGTGTGTGTGTGTGTCTGTGTCTGTGTCTCAGTGTGTGCTGTGTGTGTCTGTTGTGTGTGTGTGTCTGTGTCTCAGTGTGTGTAAGTGTGTGGTGTCTGTGTCTGTGTGTGTGTGTGTGTGTCTGTGTCTGTGTGTGTGTGTGTGTCTCAGTGTGTGTGTGTGTGTGTGTCTGTGTCTGTGTGTGTGTGTGTGTCTGTTCCAGGTGTGAAAAGTGTCTGTGTGTGTGTGTACCTGTGTACAGTGTTGTGTGTGTCTGTGTCTCAGTGTGTGTGTGTGCACCTGTGTCTGTGTCTCAGTGTGTGTGTGTGTGTGTGTGTCTGTGTCTGTGTCTCAGTGTGTGTGTGTGTGTGTGTGTGTCTGTGTGTGTGTGTGTGTGTCTGTGTCTCAGTGTGTGTGTGTGTGTGTGTGTCTGTGTCTCAGTGTGTGTGTGTGTGTGTGTCTGTGTCTGTGTCTCAGTGTGTGTGTGTGTGTGTGTGTGTGTGTGTGTGTCTGTGTCTGTGTCTCAGTGTGTGTGTGTGTGTGTGTTTTGTGTCTGTGTCTCAGTGTGTGTGTGTGTCTGTGTCTCAGTGTGTGTGTGTGTGTGTGTGTGTGTGTCTCAGTGTGTGTGTGTGTGTCTCAGTGTGTGTGTGTGTGTGTCTGTGTGTGTGTCTGTGTCTCAGTGTGTGTGTGTGTGTGTGTGTGTGTGTGTGTGTGTGTGTGTCTCAGTGTGTGTGTGTGTGTGTGTGTCAGTGTGTGTGTGTGTGTTAGTGTGTGTGTGTGTACAACAGTACACTGTAAATATATATATATACTGAACAACAATATCAACACAACGTGTAAAGTGTTGTTCCCACGTTTCATGAGCTGAAATAAAAAAGATCCCAGAAATGTTCCATACGCACAAAAAAAAGCTTATTTCTCTTAAACTTTGTGCACAAATTGTTTACATTTCTTTTAGTGAGCATTTCTCCTTTTGCCCCAAGATAATCCATCCACCTGACAGGTGTGGCATATCAAGAAGCTGATTAAACAGCATGATCACTACACAGGTGCACCTTGTGCTGGGGGGGGGACTATAAAAAGGGCCACTCCAAAATGTGCAGTTTAGTCACACAACACAATGCTACAGATGTCTCAAGTTTTCAGGGAGCGTGCTTTTGGCATGCTGACTGCAGGAATGTCCACCAGAGCTGTTGCCAAATCATTTTAATGTTCATTTCTCTACCATAAGCCACCTCCAACATCATTTTAGAGAATTTGGCAGTAAGTCCAACCGGCCTCACAACCGCAGACCACACGTGTATGGCGTTGTGTGGGCGAGTGGTTTGCTGATGTCAACGTTGTGAACAGAGTGCCCCGTGGTGGCGGTGGGGTTATAGTATGGGCAGGCATAAGCTACGGACAACGAACACAATTGCATTTTTATCAGTGCACATTTTTATTCACAGAGATTCACCGTGATGAAATCCACTCGCTGTCGTGCCATTCATCCGCCTCCATCACCTCATGGTTCAGCATGACAATGTACGGCCACATGTCGCAAGAATCTGTTCCAGTTCCTGCCAATATCCAGCAACTTCCACTGTGTGTGTGTGTGTGTGTGTGTGTGTGTGTGTGTGTGTCTGCCTGCCTAAGCCCTGTGTTGAATAAACATGGGCTTATTGCATCAGATCAGCCTATTCTACATCTGAAGTCCAGTAGCCTGGTAATAACAATGTAAACAACATGGGCCGGACGTCCAGACATGTTTAGCCTGCCTGCTGCCACCTGTTATGCGCGGAAGCCAACATATGTTGCTAAAATGTATGAATAATTAATTGGATAACCAAAACAGTGTGTGTGTGTGTGTTACCATGCATAACAAAACAATGGAATAGCCTAATAAGCTAAAATGTCCAAGATGATGCGATAAAATACAGAACAGGCCATTGGCCAAGGAAGTGCCGGGAAAGCTCCATACCAACACAACCCCACTCCCTACCAACACAACCCCACTCCCTACCAACACAACCCCACCCTACCCTACCAACACAACCCCACTCCGTACCAACACAACCGCACTCCGTACCAACACAACCCCACTCCGTACCAACACAACACAACCCCACTCCGTACCAACACAACCGCACTCCGTACCAACACAACACAACCCCACTCCGTACCAACACAACACAACCCCACTCCATACCAACACAACCTCACTCCATACCAACACAACCCCACGCCGTACCAACACAACCCCACTCCGTACCAACACAACCCCCATCCCTACCAACACAACCCCACTCCATACCAGCACAACCCCACTCCATACCAACACAACCCCACTCCCTACCAACACAACCCCACTCCATACCAACACAACACAACCCCACTCCGTACCAACACAACCCCACTCCATACCAACACAACCCCACTCCATACCAACACAACC
Organism: Oncorhynchus tshawytscha; assembly: GCF_018296145.1. NCBI lineage: Eukaryota > Metazoa > Chordata > Actinopteri > Salmoniformes > Salmonidae > Oncorhynchus > Oncorhynchus tshawytscha. Next base: position 9,542 of record NW_024609087.1, on the reverse strand, counting down.
CCACCCCACTCCGTACCAACACAACCCAACCCACAACCCCACTCCCTACCAACACAACCCCCCCACTCCCTACCAACACAACCCCACTCCCTACCAACACAACCCAACCCCACACCAACACAACCCCACTCCCTACCAGCACAACCCCACCCCACTCCGTACCAGCACAACCCCACCCTCCGTACCAGCACAACCCCACTCCGTACCAGCACAACCCCACTCCGTACCACAACCCCACTCCGTACCAGCACAACCCCACTCCGTACCAGCGCAACCCCACTCCGTACCAGCACAACCCCACTCCGTACCAGCACAACCCCACCCCACCCATACCAGCACAACCCCACTCCATACCAGCACAACCCCACTCCATACCAGCACAACCCCACTCCATATCAACACAACCCCACTCCATACCAACACAACCCCACTCCCTACCAACACAACCCCACTCCGTACCAACACAACCCCACTCCGTACCAGCACAACCCCACTCCGTACCAGCACAACCCCACTCCGTACCAGCACAACCCCACTCCGTACCAGCACAACCCCACTCCGTACCAGCACAACCCCACTCCGTACCAGCACAACCCCACTCCATACCAGCACAACCCCACTCCATACCAGCACAACCCCACTCCATACCAGCACAACCCCACTCCATATCAACACAACCCCACTCCATATCAACACAACCCCACTCCCTACCAACACAACCCCACTCCCTACCAACACAACCCCACTCCGTACCAACACAACCCCACTCCGTACCAACACAACCCCACTCCATACCAACACAACCCCACTCCCTACCAACACAACCCCACTCCCTACCAACACAACCCCACTCCCTACCAACACAACCCCACTCCGTACCAACACAACCCCACTCCATACCAACACAACCCCACTCCATACCAACACAACCCCACTCCATACCAACACCCGAAACGACATGTATTAGACTACACCCCCATGGTAGGTCTACCTACACTATGACCAAAAGCCCAGACCATTATTCCTCCTCCACCAAACTTTACAGTTGGCCAAACCCAGATTCATCCATCGGACTGCCAGATGGTGAAGCGTTATTCTTCACTCCAGAGAACGCGTTTCAACTGCTCCAGAGTTCAACCACTCCAGCCGAAGCTTTGCATTGCGCATGGTGATCTTAGGCTTGTGTGCGGCTGCTCGGCCATGGAAACCCATGGAAACCCATGGAAACCCATTGAAGCTCCCGATGAACAGTTCTTGTCATGAACAGTTCCTGTGCTGACGTCGCTTCCAGAGGCCGTTTGGAACTCGGTAGTGAGTGTTGCAACGGAGGACAAACTATTTTTAAGCACTACGTTGCGCGGTCCCGTTCTGTTAGCTTGTGTGGCATATCACTGAGACGTTGTTGCTCCTAGACTTTTCTCTTCACAATAACAGAACTTACAGTTGACCGGGGGGCAGCTCCAGCACGGCAGACATTGTATGAACTGACTAGTTGGAAAGGTGGCATCCTATGACGGTGCCACGATGAAAGTCACCGAGGTCTTCAGGAAGGCCATTCTACTGACAATGTTTCCCAATGGAGATTGCATGTCTGTGTGCTCGATTTGCAACGGGTGAGGTGGAAATAGCCCGATCCACACATTTTAAGGGGTGTCCACATACCTTTGTATATATGGTGTATAATCAACCACAGGATATTGGATAAACCACAACATAACCATATACGCCAAATATAAACCACAACATAACCATATACGCCAAATATAAACCATAACATAACCATCCATACACGCTATATATAAAACACAACACACGCTATATATAAACCACAACCAAAACCTAAAACAGTAAAACCACAATAAACAGCACGTGAAAAACGTGGCGACTCACCTGTCCGCGGAAACAACAGAAACTGCATGATAACTAGAATCCAGTTGTCTCTCATGATTAGCTGTGTTGTTAATCCTACCCCATGCGTCTGGACTTGTGTGTGTGTCTAAAGTTGTCGTCTCTACCCGTACAGTGAACTGCGTAGCGGGTCA